>NW_028142121.1:0-184705 GCF_055691185.1 Crinia signifera
TGATTATACAGTACATGATTATACACAGTATTATTCCCGTAATATACAGTTACTATTCCTGATATACAGTTATATTTTTAATGATTACATTAATGTTATTTTATGACAAAAAAATTAAGATAATATACATCCCTCCAGCCAAACCCCACCTCTAAGTGCCTAAGACAAGATAGACCGAGAAATGAACACAATTGAAAAATGTGGTTAACGACTAGAGGAGCCTCTATATAAACAGACTGAGGCTTTCAAAAAATGAGAAACAGTGCATATTGCCCATCCAACGATCCAGCGACGCAGGCAGAGCTCACAGCGTGATCCTTCTTCGGGCAGGTAAGTGCTACTCCTGGATGTCATCAAGCAGTAACTTACTGCCACAGTACTGATTATTGAGTTGCTCATCCTCCTTCTTCCTACCAGGCCTTGGATCCGCGGAGTTCCAAATCAAAATCACTTTTACACCTCTGCAAGTGACTCGCAGCTCTATCACCTCCTGCACTCGACCAGGTCAGGATTTGACCTCACAGTAAATCCTGAAAGATTTTTATCAAGCAATCCCAAAAAATTTCATGATTATACAGTACATGATTACATGTATACACAGTATTATGCCCGCTATGTACAGTTATTATTCACGTTATATACATTTATATTTCTAATGATTACACTCATGATTATACAGTACATGATTAAACACAGAATTATGCCCGTTATATACAGCTAATTTTCCCAATATACAGTTATATTTTTAACGATTACATTCATGTTATTTTATGACAAAACATTAAGATAATAGACATCCCTCCAGCCAAACCCCACTTCTAAGTGCCTAAGACAAGATAGACCCAGAAATGAACACAATTGAAAAATGTGGTTAATGACTAGAGGAGCCTCTATATAAACAGACTGAGGCTTTCAAAAAATGAGAAACAGTGCATATTGCCCATCCAACGATCCAGCGACGCAGGCAGACCTCACGGCATGATCCTTCTTCGGGCACATAAGTGCTACTCCTGGATGTCATCAAGCAGTAACTTACTGCCACAGTACTGATTATTGATTTGATCATTTCCCTTCTTCCTACCAGGCCTTGGATCCGTGGAGTCCCAAATCAAAATCTCTTTTACACCTCTGCAAGTGACTTGCGACTCTATCACCTCCAGCACTCGACCAGGTCAGGATTTGACCTCACAGTAAATCCAATATGATTTTTATCAAGCAATCCCAAAAATGTCATGATAATACAGTACATGATTATACACAGTGTTATGCCCGTTATATACAGTTATTATGCCCATTATATACAGTTATATTTTTAACGATTACATTCATGTTATTTTATCACAAAAAAAAAATTAAGATAATATACATCCCTCCAGCCAAACCCCACTTCTAAGTGCCTAAGACAAGATAGACCCAGAAATGAACACAATTTAAAAATGTTGTTAATGACTAGAGGAGCCTCTATATAAACAGACGGAGGCTTTCAAAAAATGAGAAACAGTGCATATTGCCCATCAAACGATCCAGCGACGCAGGCAGACCTTAGGGCGTGATCATTCTTCGGACACATAAGTGCTACTCCTGGATGTCATCAAGCAGTAACTTACTGCCACAGTACTGATTATTGATTTGCTCATCCCCCTTCTTTCTACCAGGCCTTGGATCCGTGGAGTCCCAAATCAAAATCTCTTTTACACCTCTGCAAGTGACTCGCGACTCTATCACCTCCAGCACTCGACCAGGTCAGGATTTGACCTCACAGTAAATCCTGAAAGATTTTTACCAAGCAATCCCCAAAAAAGTCATGATAATACAGTATATGATTATACACAGTGTTATGCCCATTATATACAGTTATTATGCCCATTATATACTGTTATATTTTTAACGATTACATTCATGTTATTTTATCACAAAGAAAAAATTAAGATAATATACATCCCTCCAGCCAAACCCCACCTCTAAGTGCCTAAGACAAGATAGACCCAGAAATGAACACAATTGAAAAATGTGGTTAACGACTAGAGGAGCCTCTATATAAACAGACTGAGGCTGTCAAAAAATGAGAAACACTGCATATTGCCCATCAAACGATCCAGCGACGCTGGCAGACCTTACGGCGTGACCCTTCTTCGGGCACATAAGTGCTACTCCTGGATGTCATCAAGCAGTAACTTACTGCCACAGTACTGATTATTGAGTTGCTCATCCTCCTTCTTCCTACCAGGCCTTGGATCAGCGGAGTCCCAAATCAAAATTACTTTTGTACCTCTGCAAGTGACTCGTAACTCTATCACCTCCTGCACTCGACCAGGTCAGGATTTGACCTCACAGTAAACCCTGAAAGATTTTTATTAAGCAATCCCAAAAAATGTCATGATTATACAGTACATGATTACATGTATACACAGTATTATGCCCGCTATGTACAGTTATTATTCCCGTTATATAGTTATATTTCTAATGATTACACTCATGATTATACAGTACATGATTATACACAGAATTATGCCCGTTATATACAGTTAATTTTCCCGATATACAGTTATATTTTCAACGATTACATTCATGTTATTTTATGACAAAAAAATTAAGATAATATACATCCCTCCAGCCAAACCCCACTTCTAAGTGCCTAAGACAAGATAGACCCAGAAATGAACACAATTGAAAAATGTGGTTAATGACTAGAGGAGCCTCTATATAAACAGACTGAGGCTTTCAAAAAATGAGAAACAGTGCATATTGCCCATCCAACGATCCAGCGACGCAGGCAGACCTCACGGCATGATCCTTCTTCGGGCACATAAGTGCTACTCCTGGATGTCATCAAGCAGTAACTTACTGCCACAGTACTGATTATTGAGTTGCTCATCCTCCTTCTTCCTACCAGGCCTTGGATCAGCGGAGTCCCAAATCAAAATTACTTTTACACCTCTGCAAGTGACTCGTAACTCTATCACCTCCAGCACTCGACCAGGTCAGGATTTGACCTCACAGTAAATCCTGAAAGATTTTTACCAAGCAATCCCCAAAAATGTCATGATTATACAGTACATGATTACATGTATACACAATATTATGCCCGCTATGCACAGTTATTATTCCCGTTATATACAGTTATATTTCTAATGATTACACTCATGATTATACAGTACATGATTAAACACAGTATTATGCCCGTAATATACAGTTACTATTCCTGATATACAGTTATATTTTTAATTATTACATCCATGTTATTTTATGACAAAAAAATTAAGATAATATACATCCCTCCAGCCAAACTCCACTTCTAAGTGACTAAGACAAGATAGACCCAGAAATGAACACAATTGAAAAATGTGGTTAATGACTAGAGGAGCCTCTATATAAACAGACTGAGGCTTTCAAAAAATGAGAAACAGTGCATTTTGCCCATCCAACGATCCAGCGATGCAGGCAGACCTCACGGCGTGATCTTTCTTCGGGCAGGTAAGTGCTACTCCTGGATGTCATCAAGCAGTCACTTTCTGCCACAGTACTGATTATTGATTTGCTCATACCCCTTCTTCCTACCAGGCCTTGGATCCGCGGAGTCCCAAATCAAAATCTCGTTTACATCTCTGCAAGTGACTCGCGACTCTATCACCTCCAGCACTCGACCAGGTCAGGATTTGACCTCACAGTAAATCCTGAAAGATTTTTTTCAAGCAATCCCAAAAAATGTCATGATTATACAGTACATGATTACATGTATACACAGTATTATGCCCGCTATGTACAGTTATTATTCCCGTTATATACATGTAACACCCCCTTCTGTAGTATGCGAAGTGAGGGTATATATGTACCGGATGATGTAGGTGTATCTCACCTCTGAACTTTATTGGCAGTGCCTCCACCCGAATCACGGCTTCTCTTCTGGGGAGTGATCTGGAAGTACACCAGGGGGAGATTCGGGAAACCCCTGCCCAGTACTAATACGCTGTGACACACTGTGTGCTGCAGAAACCAACTTGGCACATTTATTCAACGGGGGCAACTAAATGCAGCTTTTGTAATTTTATATTAAAATCATATATTGGAATGACATGACAGAATGACGGGAACAATACAATAATAGGACATTGGGGATGAAAGCATAACACCAGCTCCTAGCTTATACTGTGAACCATCGGCTAGCACAATAACTCTAAATGATTCCAACGGTCTCCGACATAAACATCAATTGTCATACACTTTTACACTGACTTAGTATCTCAGAGACTAACCTTACAGGTGCTGGCTAATGGGAATAACCACATGTGCTGTATGTAGCATATTTACTTATAACTCTACAATAACCTTCCATGCACAATGATACCACATAAAACCACACAAATGGAGCAGTGCACTGCAAGTTGGGGCCCTTCTATATTGATGTCAGCATGGATTGGAAACACTCTCTGTCCAGTTTACAGCTTTGCAGGAGTTGTTAATCCTTTGCAGTAAAGTAGAACAATCCCAGTGTGTACACTTGTATGCAGCAACAAATAGTAATTCCTCAGCATGTATCCTTGCTTAAGTGTATCCTGAGACTTGTAGTTCCAAAGCTTTTATTTATCATCAGGGGAATTCCATGGAGTATAAGTTCAAATGCATGATGCTTGCTGTATATATACCTGCCCTCCCATCTATCCCTAACTCTTCAGCCCTTGTGGCCAGACACAGTCCAAACCCCACTTAAATAACAGTTACTTATCTGCACACATGGGGATCACAAGACTTGAACTTGATTCTCATTCAAGATGGCTGACTAGCAATGTGTACTTCCTCAGAGGTGCATGCAAGCCTCTCCCTGGTGCTCCTCACTGTCACTTCACAGCACTCCCCCTGGCTCTGGAATCCTTCTTCAAGCTGTGAGTTCTGTCTATATCAAGAATATTGTGCCTTCTTGTACTGGGTCCCCTCTCCTGTACTTCTCACACAGCACAGTCTCTCTCTGGATACTCTTTGATCTCCTCTCCCTCATGCACTGGGGGATTCCAGTCCTCCCACACACAGATCCGTTTTTAGCTCCTCCCCCTTTTTACAGTGGCCTCCTGGGAGGTGTAGTTTCTCTTCCTGGAATGTTAAAAGACATTGTCCATCTCTCTCCTTATTTATGTAGAAGTTATTAGTAGCCTCTGGGTGCTCAAGTCCAACTGCAGCACTCCCAGGGGTTACACACAGTTATATTTCTAATGATTACACTCCTGATTATACAGTACATGATTAAACACAGAATTATGCCCGTTATATACAGTTAATTTTCCCAATATACAGTTATATTTTTAACGATTACATTCATGTTACTTTATGACAAAACATTAAGATAATAGACATCCCTCCAGCCAAACCCCACTTCTAAGTGCCTAAGACAAGATAGACCCAGAAATGAACACAATTGAAAAATGTGGTGAATGACTAGAGGAGCCTCTATATAAACAGACTGAGGCTTTCAAAAAATGAGAAACAGTGCATATTGCCCATCAAACGATCCAGCGACACTGGCAGACGTCACGGCATGATCCTTCTTCGGGCAGATAAGTGCTACTCCTGGATGTCATCAAGCAGTCACTTCCTGCCACAGTACTGATTATTGATTTGCTCATCCCCCTTCTTCTTCTTGGATCCGCGGAGTCCCAAATCAAAATCTCTTTTACACCTCTGCAAGTGACTCGCGACTCTAGCATCTCCAGCACTCGACCGGGTCAGGATTTGACCTCACAGTAAATCCTGAAAGATTTTTATCAAGCAATCCCCAAAAATGTCATGATAATACAGTACATGATTATACACAGTGTTATGCCCGTTATACAGTTATTATGCCCATTATATACAGTTATATTTTTAACGATTACATTCATTTTATTTTATCACAAAAAAAAAAATTAAGATAATATACATCCCTCCAGCCAAACCCCACTTCTAAGTGCCTAAGACAAGATAGACCCAGAAATGAACACAATTTAAAAATGTTGTTAATGACTAGAGGAGCCTCTATATAAACAGACTGAGGCTTTCAAAAAATGAGAAACAGTGCATATTGCCCATCAAACGATCCAGCGACGCAGGCAGACCTCACGGCGTGATCTTTCTTCGGGCAGGTAAGTGCTACTCCTGGATGTCATCAAGCAGTCACTTTCTGCCACAGTACTGATTATTGATTTGCTCATCCCCCTTCTTCCTACCAGGCCTTGGATCCGCGGAGTCCCAAATCAAAATCTCGTTTACATCTCTGCAAGTGACTCGCGACTCTATCACCTCCAGCACTCGACCAGGTCAGGATTTGACCTCACAGTAAATCCTGAAAGATTTTTATCAAGCAATCCCAAAAAATGTCATGATTATACAGTACATGATTACATGTATACACAGTATTATGCCCGCTATGTACAGTTATTATTCCCGTTATATACAGTTATATTTCTAATGATTACACTCATGATTATACAGTACATGATTTAACACAGAATTATGCCCGTTATATACAGTTAATTTTCCCAATATACTGTTATATTTTTAACGATTACATTCATGTTATTTTATGACAAAACATTAAGATAATAGACATCCCTCCAGCCAAACCCCACTTCTAAGTGCCTAAGACAAGATAGACCCAGAAATGAACACAATTGAAAAATGTGGTTAATGACTAGAGGAGCCTCTATATAAACAGACTGAGGCTTTCAAAAAATGAGAAACAGTGCATATTGCCCATCCAACGATCCAGCGATGCAGGCAGACCTCACGGCATGATCCTTCTTCGGGCACATAAGTGCTACTCCTGGATGTCATCAAGCAGTAACTTACTGCCACAGTACTGATTATTGAGTTGCTCATCCTCCTTCTTCCTACCAGGCCTTGGATCAGCGGAGTCCCAAATCAAAATTACTTTTATACCTCTGCAAGTGACTCGTAACTCTATCACCTCCTGCACTCGACCAGGTCAGGATTTGACCTCACAGTAAATCCTGAAAGATTTTTATCAAGCAATCCCAAAAAATGTCATGATTATACAGTACATGATTACATGTATACACAGTATTATGCCCGCTATGTACAGTTATTATTCACGTTATATACATTTATATTTCTAATGATTACACTCATGATTATACAGTACATGATTAAACACAGAATTATGCCCGTTATATACAGTTAATTTTCCCAATATACAGTTATATTTTTAACGATTACATTCATGTTATTTTATGACAAAACATTAAGATAATAGACATCCCTCCAGCCAAACCCCACTTCTAAGTGCCTAAGACAAGATAGACCCAGAAATGAACACAATTGAAAAATGTGGTTAATGACTAGAGGAGCCTCTATATAAACAGACTGAGGCTTTCAAAAAATGAGAAACAGTGCATATTGCCCATCCAACGATCCAGCGACGCAGGCAGACCTCACGGCATGATCCTTCTTCGGGCACATAAGTGCTACTCCTGGATGTCATCAAGCAGTAACTTACTGCCACAGTACTGATTATTGATTTGATCATTTCCCTTCTTCCTACCAGGCCTTGGATCCGTGGAGTCCCAAATCAAAATCTCTTTTACACCTCTGCAAGTGACTTGTGACTCTATCACCTCCAGCACTCGACCAGGTCAGGATTTGACCTCACAGTAAATCCAGAATGATTTTTATCAAGCAATCCCAAAAATGTCATGATAATACAGTACATGATTATACACAGTGTTATGCCCGTTATATACAGTTATTATGCCCATTATATACAGTTATATTTTTGACAATTACATTCATGTTATTTTATCACAAAAAAAAAATTAACCCCTTCCCGACATTTGACGTACATTTACGTCATGGTCGGGAAGTACTTCCCGACACATGGCGTAAATGTACGTCATGGCATTTAACTGTCACCGCGTCTATAGACGCGGTGACAGTTTCAACATGTCTGCTGTCCCTGACAGCAGACATGTCCGTGCATGCCCAGGGGGGGCTGCGATGCCGCCCCCCCGTCGGCGATCGCTGTGATTGGCTGTTCAGTGTGAACAGCCAATTACAGCGTTTTCCTGTGTCACCGGCGAATAACGTTCGCCGGTGACACGGGATCAGAGGTGATTGGTGCTGTAAAGTACAGCACCAATCACCGCGGGGTGTAAGGGTGACACTGGTGTCACCCCACCGCACCCCGCCCGCCCCCAAAGGCCGTGATTGGTTCGTCGGACCGACGGACCAATCACAGCCAAGGAGGGGGATTTAAACTAACGGTGACTGCACTGCAGACGCCATTCCGGTCTGGAATAGCGTGCAGTGCGGTCACCGTACCTCCCTGCCGCCATACTGACCAGAACCTTGCTCCATAGCTTGCTCCATACTTACCTGATCGCTGCTTCATCACTGCTTCCTGGATCCTGTTACTACTTGTGCCTTCCTGTGAAATTGTGCTGCTGCAGTGTACTAGCTAGATAGATAGAGAGATAGAGAGATAGATAGAGAGATAGAGAGATAGAGAGAGATAGAGAGAGATAGAGAGAGATAGAGAGAGAGATAGTGTCAGAGAGTGCTGATCGCTGCTTCATCACTGCTTCCTGGATCCTGTTGCTACTTGTGCCTTCCTGTGAAATTGTGCTGCTGCAGTGTACTAGCTAGATAGAGAGATAGATAGAGAGATAGAGAGAGATAGAGAGAGATAGAGAGAGATAGAGAGAGAGATAGTGTCAGAGAGTGCTATATTTTGTGCTGCTGCAGTGTGATATAGTTATAGATAGAGAGAGAGAGATAGAGAGAGAGAGATAGATAGAGAGGCCTAGTGACAGAGTGCTATATTTTGTGCTGCTGCAGTGTGATAGTTATAGAGAGATAGAGAGAGATAGAGAGAGATAGTGTCAGAGAGTGCTATATTTTGTGCTGCTGCAGTGTGATATAGTTATAGATAGAGAGAGATAGAGAGAGAGAGATAGATAGAGAGGCCTAGTGACAGAGTGCTATATTTTGTGCTGCTGCAGTGTGATAGTTATAGAGAGATAGAGAGAGATAGAGAGAGAGAGATAGAGAGAGATAGTGACAGATTGTGCTATATATTTTTGATATAACTGACTGCTGCCCCCTCCTTTTGTGCTGATCAGTATAAATTAACTGATCAGCAACTTTTTGGGGGCGCAGGTTTTTTTTTATATATAGATATACCTGTCAGTGCTGCTGCTGCAGTGTCATAGAGTGATAGATAGTGAGAGATAGAGAGATAGAGAGAGATAGTGACAGAGAGTGATAGAGAGTGCTAAATTTTTTGTCTGCTGCCCCCGCCTTTTGTGCTGATCACTATATCTGAGGTGATCAGCAACTTTTTTGGGGGTACAGAGGTTTTTTTTTTTTTATATATACCTGTCAGTTGCACCAAAGGTTGTGCACCTGCTGCACCTCACTGGTAATCAGTGTCGCATCACTGATCACCTTTTTTTTTTTGTGTGTGTGCTGTGGGGTCTTTTTTTAATTTTTTTTTTACACACACTGTGATTTTGTGGGTGTCCTGTGGCCGCTGTGCGCTGATCAGTGACGTACATCACTGATCATCTTTTTCGGTACAGGGTTGATCTATATATTTTTTTTTTTTGATCAAATTCCTGTTGCCTTTGAGCGCTGTTCAGTGACAGACGTTACTGACCAACATCTGTGCTCAATTTTTGGCGCAGGACCTTTTTTTTTTTTTTAACCCCTTAAATTTTTTATTTTTAACCCCTTCATTTTTTTTTTTTTTTATTGGTATAAAGTATTTTTTTTTTTCTGCACCACATACACACTACACACTACATACCCCCCGGATTGAAATAAAGTTTGTACCCCCCCCTACACTATACACGTGTTGAAACATTTCACTACCAGTAACACAAAAATAAAAATGGCATCCCAAATGTCCTCCCAAATGTCCTCCCAAATGTCCTCCCAGTCATCCAGGAGAATGTATTCAGCGGAGGAGGCATATGCCCTGCTTGCTTCTGACTCTGACACAGCCAGTGATGCAAGCGGGGAATTTGAAGGATTCGCCTTAAGCTCCTCTTCCTCCTCTGGTGATGAGGGACCCCCTCAAAGACGCCCCCGTAGAGCAGCTGAGACCCCCCCCCCAATAATTGATCTCGTATGGACCCCACCACCAGACAATTTTGAGCCCCAGGTTCCTGAGTTTTTGGCCATGCCAGGAATCCAATTTGATTCCACAGGTCTCAGAGAAATTGACTTTTTCAAATTATTTTTCTCTGATGATTTTATAAATTTAATGGTGGACCAAACTAATTTATATGCCCAGCAGTTTATTGCTCAAAACCCCACGTCATCATTTGCTAGGTGGACCCCTGTAGATGCAGTAGAGATGATGACGTTTTGGGGTCTGGTGTTTCATATGGGCATAGTAAAAAAGCCAGAAATTAGGCAATATTGGAGTACAGATGTTCTGTACAGTACTCCATTTTAACGTATGGCCATGACCCGGACTCGATTTGAGACAATTCTTAAATTTATACATTACACCGATAATGCACAGTGCCCACCCAGAGATGATCCCACCTTTGACCGGCTATTCAAAGTCAGGCCGGTCATTGATCATTTCAGTGCCAAATTTGAAGAGGTGTACATCCCTGAAAAATTTATTTGTATCGACGAGTCCCTTATACATTTTAAAGGAAGGGTTAAATTCCGCCAGTACCTTCCCAGTAAGAGGGCAAGGTATGGCATAAAAATGTACAAACTGTGTGAAAGCACCTCAGGGTACACCCACAGGTTTAGGGTTTATGAAGGGAAGGATTCAAGAATTGAACCGCCAGAATGCCCCCCCTCCCTCGTAGGTGTTAGTGGGAAAATTGTCTGGGATTTAGTGCACCCCTTCCTGGATAAAGGTTATCACCTCTATGTGGATAACTTTTACACCAGCATCCCCCTGTTTAAGGCCCTTGGTTCAAGAGGTACAGCAGCTTGCGGTACTGTGCGCAAGAACCAAAGAGGCCTCCCAAAAACGCACATTGCCCAAGTAATGAGAAGGGGTGAAAGCAGGGGAATATGCACCGAAAATATGTTGTTGGTCAAATATAAGGACAAGAGGGATGTCCTTATACTGACAACAATTCACGGAGACAGTACCACCTCCGTCCCTGTACGAGGTACCAGTACCCACACCTCAAAACCTAATTGTATCCTGGATTACAATAGGTACATGGGCGGAGTGGATCTTTCAGATCAGGTACTGAAGCCGTACAGTGCCCTGCGGAAAACAAAAATCTGGTACAAGAAGGTGGCCGTGTATATCATCCAGATGGCACTGTATAACGCTTACGTGCTATTCCGTTCTACCGGCCAGAGGGGGACATTTATGCACTTTCAAGAGGAAGTCATAAAGGGCCTAATATTTGGGAACCAGCAGGCAGAGGGCCCCAGTACTTCTAGTACTGGCCCCCGTATTGTACCAGGGCAGCATTTTCCTGATGAAATCCCCTCCACTGGAAAAAAGGGCAGGACACAAAAAAGGTGCAAAGTTTGCTATAAAAAGGGAATAAGAAAGCAAACTATTTTCCAGTGTGACACTTGCCCCGACAAACCCGGCCTATGTATAAAGGAGTGTTTTAAAATATACCACACATCTATGGAATATTAGGTTCATAATTTCACCGTGCTTCGGGGGTCTTGCTAATGCCACATAGCACCCACCATTCATTCCACCAGAATCTGAGCCGCAAAATCCAAAAATCACTCCTTCCCTTCTGAGTCCTGCCATGCACCCAACTGGTATTTTTTGGTCACATGTGAGGCATTGCCGTACTCGGGAGAAATTGGGGCACATATTTTGGGGTGCTTTGTCTCCTTCATTCCTTGTGAAAATGAAAAATTTTGAGCCAGAACTGCATTTTTGTGTAAAAAAATGTAATTTTTCATGTTCACTGCCCACTTGTATCAAAATTGGTGAAACCCCTGGGGGTTTGAAATGTACACTATACCCCTAGATGAATTCCCTGAGGGGTGTAGTTTGCAAAATGGGGTCACTTGTGGGGGGGGGTTCCACTGTATTGGTGCTTTGGGGGTCTTGCTAATGCGACATAGCACCCACCATCATTCCACCAGAATTTGTGCTGCAAAATCCAAATATCACTCCTTCCCTTCTGAGTCCTGCCACTTTTTGGTCACACATGAGGCATTGCCGTACTCGGGAGAAATTGGGGCACAGATTTTGGGGTGCTTTGTCTCCTTCATTCCTTCTGAAAATGAAAAATTTTGAGCCAGAACTGCATTTTTGTGTAAAAAAATGTAATTTTTCATTTTCACTGCCCACTTGTATCAAAATTGGTGAAACCCCTGGGGGTTTTAAATGTACACTATACCCCTAGATGAATTCCCTGAGGGGTGTACTTTGCAAAATGGGGTGACTTGTGGGGGGGTTCCACTGTATTGGTGCAACATAGCACCCACCATTCATTCCACCAGAATCTGTGCTGCAAAATCCAAAAATCACTCCTTCCCTTCTGAGTCCTGCCATGCACCCAACTGGTATTTTTTGGTCACATGTGAGGCATTGCCGTACTCGGGAGAAATTGGGGCACATATTTTGGGGTGCTTTGTCTCCTTCATTCCTTGTGAAAATGAAAAATTTTGAGCCAGAACTGCATTTTTGTGTAAAAAAATGTAATTTTTCATGTTCACTGCCCACTTGTATCAAAATTGGTGAAACCCCTGGGGGTTTGAAATGTACACTATACCCCTAGATGAATTCCCTGAGGGGTGTAGTTTGCAAAATGGGGTCACTTGTGGGGGGGTTCCACTGTATTGGTGCTTTGGGGGTCTTGCTAATGCGACATAGCACCCACCATCATTCCACCAGAATTTGTGCTGCAAAATCCAAATATCACTCCTTCCCTTCTGAGTCCTGCCACTTTTTGGTCACACATGAGGCATTGCCGTACTCGGGAGAAATTGGGGCACAGATTTTGGGGTGCTTTGTCTCCTTCATTCCTTCTGAAAATGAAAAATTTTGAGCCAGAACTGCATTTTTGTGTAAAAAAATGTAATTTTTCATTTTCACTGCCCACTTGTATCAAAATTGGTGAAACCCCTGGGGGTTTTAAATGTACACTATACCCCTAGATGAATTCCCTGAGGGGTGTACTTTGCAAAATGGGGTGACTTGTGGGGGGGTTCCACTGTATTGGTGCAACATAGCACCCACCATTCATTCCACCAGAATCTGTGCTGCAAAATCCAAAAATCACTCCTTCCCTTCTGAGTCCTGCCATGCACCCAACTGGTATTTTTTGGTCACATGTGAGGCATTGCCGTACTCGGGAGAAATTGGGGCACAGATTTTGGGGTGCTTTTTCTCCTTCATACCTTCTGAAAATGAAAAATTTTGAGCCAGAACTGCATTTTTGTGTAAAAAAATGTAATTTTTCATTTTCACTGCCCACTTGTATCAAAATTGGTGAAACCCCTGGGGGTTTGAAATGTACACTATACCCCTAGATGAATTCCCTGAGGGGTGTAGTTTTCAAAATGGGGTGACTTGTGGGGGGGTTCCACTGTATTGGTGCTTGGGGGGTCTTGCTAATGCAACATAGCACCCACCAAAATTCCACCAGAATCTGAGCTGCAAAATCCAAAAATCACTCCTTCCCTTTTGAGTCCTGCCATGCACCCAACTGGTATTTTTTGGTCACATGTGAGGCATTGCCGTACTCGGGAGAAATTGGGGCACAGATTTTGGGGTGCTTTTTCTCCTTCATACCTTCTGAAAATGAAAAATTTTGAGCCAGAACTGCATTTTTGTGTAAAAAAATGTAATTTTTCATGTTCACTGCCCACTTGTATCAAAATTGGTGAAACCCCTGGGGGTTTGAAATGTACACTATACCCCTAGATGAATTCCCTGAGGGGTGTAGTTTGCAAAATGGGGTCACTTGTGGGGGGGTTCCACTGTATTGGTGCTTGGGGGGTCTTGCTAATGCGACATAGCACCCACCAAAATTCCACCAGAATCTAAGCCGCAAAATCCAAAAATCACTCCTTCCGTTCTGAGTCCTGCCATGCACCCAACTGGTATTTTTTGGTCACATGTGAGGCATTTCCGTACTCGGGAGAAATTGGGGCACATATTTTGGGGTGCTTTTTCTCCTTCATACCTTCTGAAAATGAAAAATTTTGAGCCAGAACTGCATTTTTGTGTAAAAAAATGTAATTTTTCATTTTCACTGCCCACTTGTATCAAAATTGGTGAAACCCCTGGGGGTTTGAAATGTACACTATACCCCTAGATGAATTCCCTGAGGGGTGTACTTTGCAAAATGGGGTGACTTGTGGGGGGGTTCCACTGTATTGGTGCAACATAGCACCCACCATTCATTCCACCAGAATCTGTGCTGCAAAATCCAAAAATCACTCCTTCCCTTCTGAGTCCTGCCATGCACCCAACTGGTATTTTTTGGTCACATGTGAGGCATTGCCGTACTCGGGAGAAATTGGGGCACAGATTTTGGGGTGCTTTTTCTCCTTCATACCTTCTGAAAATGAAAAATTTTGAGCCAGAACTGCATTTTTGTGTAAAAAAATGTAATTTTTCATTTTCACTGCCCACTTGTATCAAAATTGGTGAAACCCCTGGGGGTTTGAAATGTACACTATACCCCTAGATGAATTCCCTGAGGGGTGTAGTTTTCAAAATGGGGTGACTTGTGGGGGGGTTCCACTGTATTGGTGCTTGGGGGGTCTTGCTAATGCGACATAGCACCCACCAAAATTCCACCAGAATCTGAGCTGCAAAATCCAAAAATCACTCCTTCCGTTCTGAGTCCTGCCATGCACCCAACTGGTATTTTTTGGTCACATGTGAGGCATTGCCGTACTCGGGAGAAATTGGGGCACAGATTTTGGGGTGCTTTTTCTCCTTCATACCTTCTGAAAATGAAAAATTTCGAGCCAGAACTGCATTTTTGTGTAAAAAATGTAATTTTTCAATTTCACTGCCCACTTGTATCAAAATTGGTGAAACCCCTGGGGGTTTGAAATGTACACTATACCCCTAGATGAATTCCCTGAGGGGTGTAGTTTTCAAAATGGGGTGACTTGTGGGGGGGTTCCACTGTATTGGTGCTTGGGGGGTCTTGCTAATGCGACATAGCACCCACCAAAATTCCACCAGAATCTGAGCCGCAAAATCCAAAAATCACTCCTTCCGTTCTGAGTCCTGCCATGCACCCAACTGGTATTTTTTGGTCACATGTGAGGCATTTCCGTACTCGGGAGAAATTGGGGCACATATTTTGGGGTGCTTTTTCTCCTTCATACCTTCTGAAAATGAAAAATTTTGAGCCAGAACTGCATTTTTGTGTAAAAAAATGTAATTTTTCATTTTCACTGCCCACTTGTATCAAAATTGGTGAAACCCCTGGGGGTTTGAAATGTACACTATACCCCTAGATGAATTCCCTGAGGGGTGTACTTTGCAAAATGGGGTGACTTGTGGGGGGGGGTTCCACTGTATTGGTGCAACATAGCACCCACCATTCATTCCACCAGAATCTGAGCTGCAAAATCCAAAAATCACTCCTTCCCTTCTGAGTCCTGCCATGCACCCAACTGGTATTTTTTGGTCACATGTGAGGCATTGCCGTACTCGGGAGAAATTGGGGCACAGATTTTGGGGTGCTTTTTCTCCTTCATACCTTCTGAAAATGAAAAATTTTGAGCCAGAACTGCATTTTTGTGTAAAAAAATGTAATTTTTCATTTTCACTGCCCAATTGTATCAAAATTGGTGAAACCCCTGGGGGTTTGAAATGTACACTATACCCCTAGATGAATTCCCTGAGGGGTGTAGTTTTCAAAATGGGGTGACTTGTGGGGGGGTTCCACTGTATTGGTGCTTGGGGGGTCTTGCTAATGCGACATAGCACCCACCAAAATTCCACCAGAATCTGAGCTGCAAAATCCAAAAATCACTCCTTCCCTTCTGAGTCCTGCCATGCACCCAACTGGTATTTTTTGGTCACATGTGAGGCATTGCCGTACTCGGGAGAAATTGGGGCACAGATTTTGGGGTGCTTTGTCTCCTTCATACCTTCTGAAAATGACAAATTTGGAGCCAGAACTGCATTTTTGTGTAAAAAAAATAATTTTTCATTTTCACTGCCCAGTTGTACCACAATTGGTGAAACCCCTGGGGGTTTGAAATGTACACTATACCCCTAGATGAATTCCCTGAGGGGTGTAGTTTGCAAAATGGGGTCACTTGTGGGGGGGTTCCTAACTTTTAGCATCTTATGGTGCCTTGAAACCTACATGGTGCCTAAAAAATAATCTCATAAAAAGGAGGCTCCAAAATCAAGTAGGTGCTCCTTCTATTATGAAGCCTGTGGTTTGGTCACCGTGCACACTAGGGCCACATATAGGATATTTATGAAAACAAAAGAATTGGGGGAATCAATTTTTAGTCACATTTCTCTAGTAAAATGTACTGTGTTCCTTATAAAAATGTATTAAAATTGCAAATCTGCAAAAAAAAAGAAATTTTGAAATTTCACCTACACTTTGTTTTAATTCCTGTGAAACACCTAAAGGGTTAACAAACTTCCAAAATGCTGTTTTGAATACTGTGAGGGGTGCAGTTTTTGAAATGGCATCATTTATGGGGGTGTCTCACATACAAGTCCCTCAAAGTTACATCAGAACTGAACTGGTCCCTAAAAAAATCAGTGTTTGAAATTTTCTTGAAAATTTGAGAATTTGCTATTCATATTGTAAGCCTCCTAGTGTCCCAAAAAATTAAAAGGAAGTTGAAATAATGATGTCAACATAAAGTAGACATATGGCCTATGTTAGTTATTCACTATTTTGAGTGGTAAGATTATTTGTCTCACAAGCAGAAAATTTAACATTTTGCAAATCGCTAAATTTTCCATTTTTTCACGATATTTTGGTATTTTTCACAAAAAAACACAGACTGTATCGACCCAAATTTACCACTAATTTGAAGTACAATGTGTCACGAAAAAACAATCTCAAAATCACTGGGATAAGTAAAAGCAAAAAAAAGTTATCCCCACTTAAGTGAGACATGTCAGATTTGAAAAAAAGGGCTCTGTCAGGAACGCAAAAACTGGCTCTGTCAGGAAGGGGTTAAGATAATATACATCCCTCCAGCCAAACCCCACTTCTAAGTGCCTAAGACAAGATAGACCCAGAAATGAACACAATTTAAAAATGTTGTTAATGACTAGAGGAGCCTCTATATAAACAGACTGAGGCTTTCAAAAAATGAGAAACAGTGCATATTGCCCATCAAACGATCCAGCAACGCAGGCAGACCTTAGGGTGTGATCATTCTTCGGGCACATAAGTGCTACTCCTGGATGTCATCACGCAGTAACTTACTGCCACAGTACTGATTATTGATTTGCTCATCCCCCTTCTTTCTACCAGGCCTTGGATCCGTGGAGTCCCAAATCAAAATCTCTTTTACACCTCTGCAAGTGACTCGCGACTCTATCACCTCCAGCACTCGACCAGGTCAGGATTTGACCTCACAGTAAATCCTGAAAGATTTTTACCAAGCAATCCCCAAAAAAGTCATGATAATACAGTACATGATTATACACAGTGTTATGCCCATTATATACAGTTATTATGCCCATTATATACTGTTATATTTTTAACGATTACATTCATGTTATTTTATCACAAAAAAAAAATTAAGATAATATACATCCCTCCAGCCAAACCCCACCTCTAAGTGCCTAAGACAAGATAGACCCAGAAATGAACACAATTGAAAAATGTGGTTAACGACTAGAGGAGCCTCTATATAAACAGACTGAGGCTGTCAAAAAATGAGAAACACTGCATATTGCCCATCAAACGATCCAGCGACGCTGGCAGACCTTACGGCGAAACCCTTCTTCGGGCACATAAGTGCTACTCCTGGATGTCATCAAGCAGTAACTTACTGCCACAGTACTGATTATTGAGTTGCTCATCCTCCTTCTTCCTACCAGGCCTTGGATCAGCGGAGTCCCAAATCAAAATTACTTTTGTACCTCTGCAAGTGACTCGTAACTCTATCACCTCCTGCACTCGACCAGGTCAGGATTTGACCTCACAGTAAATCCTGAAAGATTTTTATTAAGCAATCCCAAAAAATGTCATGATTATACAGTACATGATTACATGTATACACAGTATTATGCCCGCTATGTACAGTTATTATTCCCGTTATATACAGTTATATTTCTAATGATTACACTCATGATTATACAGTACATGATTATACACAGAATTATGCCCGTTATATACAGTTAATTTTCCCGATATACAGTTATATTTTCAACGATTACATTCATGTTATTTTATGACAAAAAAATTAAGATAATATACATCCCTCCAGCCAAACCCCACTTCTAAGTGCCTAAGACAAGATAGACCCAGAAATGAACACAATTGAAAAATGTGGTTAATGACTAGAGGAGCCTCTATATAAACAGACTGAGGCTTTCAAAAAATGAGAAACAGTGCATATTGCCCATCCAACGATCCAGCGACGCAGGCAGACCTCACGGCATGATCCTTCTTCGGGCACATAAGTGCTACTCCTGGATGTCATCAAGCAGTAACTTACTGCCACAGTACTGATTATTGAGTTGCTCATCCTCCTTCTTCCTACCAGGCCTTGGATCAGCGGAGTCCCAAATCAAAATTACTTTTATACCTCTGCAAGTGACTCGCGACTCTAGCATCTCCAGCACTCGACCAGGTCAGGATTTGACCTCACAGTACATCCTGAAAGATTTTTACCAAGCAATCCCCAAAAATTTCATGATTATACAGTACATGATTACATGTATACACAGTATTATGCCCGCTATGCACAGTTATTATTCCCGTTATATACAGTTATATTTCTAATGATTACACTCATGATTATACAGTACATGATTAAACACAGTATTATGCCCGTAATATACAGTTACTATTCCTGATATACAGTTATATTTTTAATTATTACATCCATGTTATTTTATGACAAAAAAATTAAGATAATATACATCCCTCCAGCCAAACTCCACTTCTAAGTGCCTAAGACAAGATAGACCCAGAAATGAACACAATTGAAAAATGTGGTTAATGACTAGAGGAGCCTCTATATAAACAGACTGAGGCTTTCAAAAAATGAGAAACAGTGCATATTGCCCATCCAACGATCCAGCGACGCAGGCAGACCTCACGGCATGATCCTTCTTCGGGCACATAAGTGCTACTCCTGGATGTCATCAAGCAGTAACTTACTGCCACAGTACTGATTATTGAGTTGCTCATCCTCCTTCTTCCTACCAGGCCTTGGATCAGCGGAGTCCCAAATCAAAATTACTTTTATACCTCTGCAAGTGACTCGCGACTCTAGCATCTCCAGCACTCGACCAGGTCAGGATTTGACCTCACAGTACATCCTGAAAGATTTTTACCAAGCAATCCCCAAAAATTTCATGATTATACAGTACATGATTACATGTATACACAGAGGCCCTTATTCTGGTTGGTGCGCTCGAGCCGCATATGCGGCTCCGACCGCACCAGACGAATCCCCGCCTACAAGACGGATCGGCACGGCCGTCCGTACACGGACGGCTGCCGATCCGCATGAAAATGGTGGAGGCGTACGCCTCCACCATGGTGGGAGCTGCCCCCTGCATTCGATGGTCGTCGACCATCGAAGGCAGGTCCGCACGCCGCGGCAGCTCCCGCAAGCTGAGACCACACGGACAATCGTCCGTGTGGTAGCTTGTATGGGGGCTGAAAGCTGACATCCGGCGACGTAAGCTTTCCGCCCCCATGAGTTGCGTCATGGCCTCATTACCATGCGTACGCCCCGCGTTTGCATGGGAACGCCCATGAAACGCGGGGCGTATACATAGGGAAATGAGGGCATGAAGCCCCTCACGCCCCTATACGCCCCCTTTGCGGCGTACAAACGTTATGTGCGGCGAATTCGCCTGCACATGCGCAGATTGACCTCTGCGCATGTGCAGACGGAAAACATCGGCGGTACGGCCGCACGCGGGCCGTACCGCACGAACCAGAATAAGGGCCAGTATTATGCCCGCTATGCACAGTTATTATTCCCGTTATATACAGTTATATTTCTAATGATTACACTCATGATTATACAGTACATGATTAAACACAGTATTATGCCCGTAATATACAGTTACTATTCCTGATATACAGTTATATTTTTAATTATTACATCCATGTTATTTTATGACAAAAAAATTAAGATAATATACATCCCTCCAGCCAAACTCCACTTCTAAGTGCCTAAGACAAGATAGACCCAGAAATGAACACAATTGAAAAATGTGGTTAATGACTAGAGGAGCCTCTATATAAACAGACTGAGGCTTTCAAAAAATGAGAAACAGTGCATATTGCCCATCCAACGATCCAGCGATGCAGGCAGACCTCACGGCGTGATCTTTCTTCGGGCAGGTAAGTGCTACTCCTGGATGTCATCAAGCAGTCACTTTCTGCCACAGTACTGATTATTGATTTGCTCATACCCCTTCTTCCTACCAGGCCTTGGATCCGCGGAGTCCCAAATCAAAATCTCGTTTACATCTCTGCAAGTGACTCGCGACTCTATCACCTCCAGCACTCGACCAGGTCAGGATTTGACCTCACAGTAAATCCTGAAAGATTTTTTTCAAGCAATCCCAAAAAATTTCATGATTATACAGTACATGATTATACACAGTGTTATGCCCGTTATATACAGTTATTATGCCCATTATATACAGTTATATTTTTGACAATTACATTCATGTTATATTATCACAAAAAAAAAATTAAGATAATATACATCCCTCAAGCCAAACCCGACTTCTAAGTGCCTAAGACAAGATAGACCCAGAAATGAACACAATTTAAAAATGTTGTTAATGACTAGAGGAGCCTCTATATAAACAGACTGAGGCTTTAAAAAAATGAGAAACAGTGCATATTGCCCATCAAACGATCCAGCGACGCTGGCAGACCTTAGGGCGTGATCGTTCTTCGGGCACATAAGTGCTACTCCTGGATGTCATCAAGCAGTAACTTACTGCCACAGTACTGATTATTGATTTGCTCATCCCCCTTCTTCCTACCAGGCCTTGGATCCGCGGAGTCCCAAATCAAAATCTCTTTTACACCTCTGCAAGTGACTCGCGACTCTAGCATCTCCAGCACTCGACCAGGTCAGGATTTGACCTCACAGTAAATCCTGAAAGATTTTTACCAAGCAATCCCCAAAAAAGTCATGATAATACAGTACATGATTATACACAGTGTTATGCCCATTATATACAGTTATTATGCCCATTATATACTGTTATATTTTTAACGATTACATTCCTGTTATTTTATCACAAAAAAAATAAATAAGATAATATACATCCCTCCAGCCAAACCCCACCTCTAAGTGCCTAAGACAAAATAGACCCAGAAATGAACACAATTGAAAAATGTGGTTAACGACTAGAGGAGCCTCTATATAAAAAGACTGAGGATGTCAAAAAATGAGAAACAGTGCATATTGCCCATCAAACAATCCAGCGACGCTGGCAGACCTTACGGCGTGACCCTTCTTCGGGCACACAAGTGCTACTCCTGGATGTCATGAAGCAGTAACTTACTGCCACAGTACTGATTATTGAGTTGCTCATCCTCCTTCTTCCTACCAGGCCTTGGATCAGCGGAGTCCCAAATCAAAATTACTTTTACACCTCTGCAAGTGACTCGTAACTCTATCACCTCCAGCACTCGACCAGGTCAGGATTTGACCTCACAGTAAATCCTGAAAGATTTTTATCAAGCAATCCCCAAAAATGTCATGATTATACAGTACATGATTACATGTATACACAGTATTATGCCCGCTATGTACAGTTATTATTCCCGTTATATACATGTAACACCCCCTTCTGTAGTATGCGAAGTGAGGGTATATATGTACCGGATGATGTAGGTGTATCTCACCTCTGAACTTTATTGGCAGTGCCTCCACCCGAATCACGGCTTCTCTTCTGGGGAGTGATCTGGAAGTACACCAGGGGGAGATTCGGGAAACCCCCTGCCCAGTACTAATACGCTGTGACACACTGTGTGCTGCAGAAACCAACTTGGCACATTTATTTAACGGGGGCAACTAAATGCAGCTTTTGTAATTTTATATTAAAATCATATATTGGAATGACATGACAGAATGACGGGAACAATACAATAATAGGACATTGGGGATGAAAGCATAACACCAGCTCCTAGCTTATACTGTGAACCATCGGCTAGCACAATAACTCTAAATGATTCCAACGGTCTCCGACATAAACATCACTTGTCATACACTTTTACACTGACTTAGTATCTCAGAGACTAACCTTACAGGTGCTGGCTAATGGGAATAACCACATGTGCTGTATGTAGCATATTTACTTATAACTCTACAATAACCTTCCATGCACAATGATACCACATAAAACCACACAAATGGAGCAGTGCACTGCAAGTTGGGGCCCTTCTATATTGATGTCAGCATGGATTGGAAACACTCTCTGTCCAGTTTACAGCTTTGCAGGAGTTGTTAATCCTTTGCAGTAAAGTAGAACAATCCCAGTGTGTACACTTGTATGCAGCAACAAATAGTAATTCCTCAGCATGTATCCTTGCTTAAGTGTATCCTGAGACTTGTAGTTCCAAAGCTTTTATTTATCATCAGGGGAATTCCATGGAGTATAAGTTCAAATGCATGATGCTTGCTGTATATATACCTGCCCTCCCATCTATCCCTAACTCTTCAGCCCTTGTGGCCAGACACAGTCCAAACCCCACTTAAATAACAGTTACTTATCTGCACACATGGGGATCACAAGACTTGAACTTGATTCTCATTCAAGATGGCTGACTAGCAATGTGTACTTCCTCAGAGGTGCATGCAAGCCTCTCCCTGGTGCTCCTCACTGTCACTTCACAGCACTCCCCCTGGCTCTGGAATCCTTCTTCAAGCTGTGAGTTCTGTCTATATCAAGAATATTGTGCCTTCTTGTACTGGGTCCCCTCTCCTGTACTTCTCACACAGCACAGTCTCTCTCTGGATACTCTTTGATCTCCTCTCCCTCATGCACTGGGGGATTCCAGTCCTCCCACACAAAGATCCGTTTTTAGCTCCTCCCCCTTTTTACAGTGGCCTCCTGGGAGGTGTAGTTTCTCTTCCTGGAATGTTAAAAGACATTGTCCATCTCTCTCCTTATTTATGTAGAAGTTATTAGTAGCCTCTGGGTGCTCAAGTCCAACTGCAGCACTCCCAGGGGTTACACACAGTTATATTTCTAATGATTACACTCCTGATTATACAGTACATGATTAAACACAGAATTATGCCCGTTATATACAGTTAATTTTCCCAATATACAGTTATATTTTTAACGATTACATTCATGTTATTTTATGACAAAACATTAAGATAATAGACATCCCTCCAGCCAAACCCCACTTCTAAGTGCCTAAGACAAGATAGACCCAGAAATGAACACAATTGAAAAATGTGGTGAATGACTAGAGGAGCCTCTATATAAACAGAATGAGGCTTTCAAAAAATGAGAAACAGTGCATATTGCCCATCAAACGATCCAGCGACACTGGCAGACGTCACGGCATGATCCTTCTTCGGGCAGATAAGTGCTACTCCTGGATGTCATCAAGCAGTCACTTCCTGCCACAGTACTGATTATTGATTTGCTCATCCCCCTTCTTCTTCTTGGATCCGCGGAGTCCCAAATCAAAATCTCTTTTACACCTCTGCAAGTGACTCGCGACTCTAGCATCTCCAGCACTCGACCGGGTCAGGATTTGACCTCACAGTAAATCCTGAAAGATTTTTATCAAGCAATCCCCAAAAATGTCATGATAATACAGTACATGATTATACACAGTGTTATGCCCGTTATACAGTTATTATGCCCATTATATACAGTTATATTTTTAACGATTACATTCATTTTATTTTATCACAAAAAAAAAAATTAAGATAATATACATCCCTCCAGCCAAACCCCACTTCTAAGTGCCTAAGACAAGATAGACCCAGAAATGAACACAATTTAAAAATGTTGTTAATGACTAGAGGAGCCTCTATATAAACAGACTGAGGCTTTCAAAAAATGAGAAACAGTGCATATTGCCCATCCAACGATCCAGCGACGCTGGCAGACCTTACGGCGTGACCCTTCTTTGGGCACATAAGTGCTACTCCTGGATGTCATCAAGCAGTCACTTTCTGCCACAGTACTGATTATTGATTTGCTCATCCCCCTTCTTCCTACCAGGCCTTGGATCCGCGGAGTCCCAAATCAAAATCTCGTTTACATCTCTGCAAGTGACTCGCGACTCTATCACCTCCAGCACTCGACCAGGTCAGGATTTGACCTCACAGTAAATCCTGAAAGATTTTTATCAAGCAATCCCAAAAAATGTCATGATTATACAGTACATGATTACATGTATACACAGTATTATGCACGCTATGTACAGTTATTATTCCCGTTATATACAGTTATATTTCTAATGATTACACTCATGATTATACAGTACATGATTAAACACAGAATTATGCCCGTTATATACAGTTAATTTTCCCAATATACTGTTATATTTTTAACGATTACATTCATGTTATTTTATGACAAAACATTAAGATAATAGACATCCCTCCAGCCAAACCCCACTTCTAAGTGCCTAAGACAAGATAGACCCAGAAATGAACACAATTGAAAAATGTGGTGAATGACTAGAGGAGCCTCTATATAAACAGACTGAGGCTTTCAAAAATGAGAAACAGTGCATATTGCCCATCCAACGATCCAGCGACGCAGGCAGACCTCACGGCATGATCTTTCTTCGGGCAGATAAGTGCTACTCCTGGATGTCATCAAGCAGTCACTTTCTGCCACAGTACTGATTATTGATTTGCTCATCCCTCTTCTTTCTACCAGGCCTTGGATCCGTGGAGTCCCAAATCAAAGTCTCTTTTACACCTCTGCAAGTGACTCGCGACTCTAGCATCTCCAGCACTCGACCGGGTCAGGATTTGACCTCACAGTAAATCCTGAAAGATTTTTACCAAGCAATCCCCAAAAATGTCATGATAATACAGTACATGATTATACACAGTGTTATGCCCATTATATACAGTTATTATGCCCATTATATACTGTTATATTTTTAACGATTACATTCATGTTATTTTATCACAAAAAAAATAAATAAGATAATATACATCCCTCCAGCCAAACCCCACCTCTAAGTGCCTAAGACAAGATAGACCCAGAAATGAACACAATTGAAAAATGTGGTTAACGACTAGAGGAGCCTCTATATAAAAAGACTGAGGATGTCAAAAAATGAGAAACAGTGCATATTGCCCATCAAACAATCCAGCGACGCTGGCAGACCTTACGGCGTGACCCTTCTTCGGGCACACAAGTGCTACTCCTGGATGTCATGAAGCAGTAACTTACTGCCACAGTACTGATTATTGAGTTGCTCATCCTCCTTCTTCCTACCAGGCCTTGGATCAGCGGAGTCCCAAATCAAAATTACTTTTACACCTCTGCAAGTGACTCGTAACTCTATCACCTCCAGCACTCGACCAGGTCAGGATTTGACCTCACAGTAAATCCTGAAAGATTTTTATCAAGCAATCCCCAAAAATGTCATGATTATACAGTACATGATTACATGTATACACAGTATTATGCCCGCTATATACAGTTATTATTCCCGTTATATACAGTTATATTTCTAATGATTACACTCATGATTATACAGTACATGATTATACACAGTATTATGCCCGTAATATACAGTTACTATTCCTGATATGCAGTTATATTTTTAACGATTACATTCATGTTATTTTATGACAAAAAAATTAAGATAATATACATCCCTCCAGCCAAACCCCACTTCTAAGAGCCTAAGACAAGATAGACCCAGAAATGAACACAATTGAAAAATGTGGTGAATGACTAGAGGAGCCTCTATATAAACAGACTGAGGCTTTCAAAAAATGAGAAACAGTGCATATTGCCCATCCAACGATCCAGCGACGCAGGCAGAGCTCACGGCGTGATCCTTCTTCGGGCAGGTAAGTGCTACTCCTTGATGTCATCAAGCAGTCACTTTCTGCCACAGTACTGATTATTGATTTGCTCATCCCCCTTCTTCCTACCAGGCCTTGGATCCGCGGAGTCCCAAATCAAAATCTCGTTTACATCTCTGCAAGTGACTCGCGACTCTATCACCTCCAGCACTCGACCAGGTCAGGATTTGACCTCACAGTAAATCCTGAAAGATTTTTATCAAGCAATCCCAAAAAATGTCATGATTATACAGTACATGATTACATGTATACACAGTATTATGCCCGCTATGTACAGTTATTATTCCCGTTATATACAGTTATATTTCTAATGATTACACTCATGATTATACAGTACATGATTAAACACAGAATTATGCCCGTTATATACAGTTAATTTTCCCAATATACTGTTATATTTTTAACGATTGCATTCATGTTATTTTATGACAAAACATTAAGATAATAGACATCCCTCCAGCCAAACCCCACTTCTAAGTGCCTAAGACAAGATAGACCCAGAAATGAACACAATTGAAAAATGTGGTGAATGACTAGAGGAGCCTCTATATAAACAGACTGAGGCTTTCAAAAATGAGAAACAGTGCATATTGCCCATCCAACGATCCAGCGACGCAGGCAGACCTCACGGCATGATCCTTCTTCGGGCAGATAAGTGCTACTCCTGGATGTCATCAAGCAGTCACTTTCTGCCACAGTACTGATTATTGATTTGCTCATCCCTCTTCTTTCTACCAGGCCTTGGATCCGTGGAGTCCCAAATCAAAGTCTCTTTTACACCTCTGCAAGTGACTCGCGACTCTAGCATCTCCAGCACTCGACCGGGTCAGGATTTGACCTCACAGTAAATCCTGAAAGATTTTTACCAAGCAATCCCCAAAAATGTCATGATAATACAGTACATGATTATACACAGTGTTATGCCCATTATATACAGTTATTATGCCCATTATATACTGTTATATTTTTAACGATTACATTCATGTTATTTTATCACAAAAAAAATAAATAAGATAATATACATCCCTCCAGCCAAACCCCACCTCTAAGTGCCTAAGACAAGATAGACCCAGAAATGAACACAATTGAAAAATGTGGTTAACGACTAGAGGAGCCTCTATATAAAAAGACTGAGGATGTCAAAAAATGAGAAACAGTGCATATTGCCCATCAAACAATCCAGCGATGCTGGCAGTCCTTACGGCGTGACCCTTCTTCGGGCACACAAGAGCTACTCCTGGATGTCATGAAGCAGTAACTTACTGCCACAGTACTGATTATTGAGTTGCTCATCCTCCTTCTTCCTACCAGGCCTTGGATCAGCGGAGTCCCAAATCAAAATTACTTTTACACCTCTGCAAGTGACTCGTAACTCTATCACCTCCAGCACTCGACCAGGTCAGGATTTGACCTCACAGTAAATCCTGAAAGATTTTTATCAAGCAATCCCCAAAAATGTCATGATTATACAGTACATGATTACATGTATACACAGTATTATGCCCGCTATGTACAGTTATTATTCCCGTTATACACAGTTATATTTCTAATGATTACACTCATGATTATACAGTACATGATTATACACAGTATTATGCCCGTAATATACAGTTACTATTCCTGATATGCAGTTATATTTTTAACGATTACATTCATGTTATTTTATGACAAAAAAATTAAGATAATATACATCCCTCCAGCCAAACCCCACTTCTAAGAGCCTAAGACAAGATAGACCCAGAAATGAACACAATTGAAAAATGTGGTGAATGACTAGAGGAGCCTCTATATAAACAGACTGAGGCTTTCAAAAAATGAGAAACAGTGCATATTGCCCATCCAACGATCCAGCGACGCAGGCAGAGCTCACGGCGTGATCCTTCTTCGGGCAGGTAAGTGCTACTCCTGGATGTCATCAAGCAGTAACTTACTGCCACAGTACTGATTATTGAGTTGCTCATCCTCCTTCTTCCTACCAGGCCTTGGATCCGCGGAGTCCCAAATCAAAATCTCGTTTACATCTCTGCAAGTGACTCGCGACTCTATCACCTCCAGCACTCGACCAGGTCAGGATTTGACCTCACAGTAAATCCTGAAAGATTTTTATCAAGCAATCCCAAAAAAATTCATGATTATACAGTACATGATTACATGTATACACAGTATTATGCCCGCTATGTACAGTTATTATTCCCGTTATATACAGTTATATTTCTAATGATTACACTCATGATTATACAGTACATGATAATACACAGTATTATGCCCGTTATATACAGTTACTATTCCTGATATACAGTTATATTTTTAACGATTACATTCATGTTATTTTATGACAAAAAATTAAGATAATAGACATCCCTCCAGCCAAACCCCACTTCTAAGTGCCTAAGACAAGATAGACCCAGAAATGAACACAATTGAAAAATGTGGTGAATGACTAGAGGAGCCTCTATATAAACAGACTGAGGCTTTCAAAAAATGAGAAACAGTGCATATTGCCCATCAAACGATCCAGCGACACTGGCAGACGTCACGGCATGATCCTTCTTCGGGCAGATAAGTGCTACTCCTGGATGTCATCAAGCAGTCACTTCCTGCCACAGTACTGATTATTGATTTGCTCATCCCCCTTCTTCTTCTTGGATCCGCGGAGTCCCAAATCAAAATCTCTTTTACACCTCTGCAAGTGACTCGCGACTCTAGCATCTCCAGCACTCGACCGGGTCAGGATTTGACCTCACAGTAAATCCTGAAAGATTTTTATCAAGCAATCCCCAAAAATGTAATGATAATACAGTACATGATTATACACAGTGTTATGCCCGTTATACAGTTATTATGCCCATTATATACAGTTATATTTTTAACGATTACATTCATTTTATTTTATCACAAAAAAAAAAATTAAGATAATATACATCCCTCCAGCCAAACCCCACTTCTAAGTGCCTAAGACAAGATAGACCCAGAAATGAACACAATTTAAAAATGTTGGTAATGACTAGAGGAGCCTCTATATAAACAGACTGAGGCTTTCAAAAAATGAGAAACAGTGCATATTGCCCATCAAACGATCCAGCGACGCAGGCAGACCTCACGGCGTGATCTTTCTTCGGGCAGGTAAGTGCTACTCCTGGATGTCATCAAGCAGTCACTTTCTGCCACAGTACTGATTATTGATTTGCTCATCCCCCTTCTTCCTACCAGGCCTTGGATCCGCGGAGTCCCAAATCAAAATCTCGTTTACATCTCTGCAAGTGACTCGCGACTCTATCACCTCCAGCACTCGACCAGGTCAGGATTTGACCTCACAGTAAATCCTGAAAGATTTTTATCAAGCAATCCCAAAAAATGTCATGATTATACAGTACATGATTACATGTATACACAGTATTATGCCCGCTATGTACAGTTATTATTCCCGTTATATACAGTTATATTTCTAATGATTACACTCATGATTATACAGTACATGATTAAACACAGAATTATGCCCGTTATATACAGTTAATTTTCCCAATATACTGTTATATTTTTAACGATTACATTCATGTTATTTTATGACAAAACATTAAGATAATAGACATCCCTCCAGCCAAACCCCACTTCTAAGTGCCTAAGACAAGATAGACCCAGAAATGAACACAATTGAAAAATGTGGTGAATGACTAGAGGAGCCTCTATATAAACAAACTGAGGCTTTCAAAAATGAGAAACAGTGCATATTGCCCATCCAACGATCCAGCGACGCAGGCAGACCTCACGGCATGATCCTTCTTCGGGCAGATAAGTGCTACTCCTGGATGTCATCAAGCAGTCACTTTCTGCCACAGTACTGATTATTGATTTGCTCATCCCTCTTCTTTCTACCAGGCCTTGGATCCGTGGAGTCCCAAATCAAAGTCTCTTTTACACCTCTGCAAGTGACTCGCGACTCTAGCATCTCCAGCACTCGACCGGGTCAGGATTTGACCTCACAGTAAATCCTGAAAGATTTTTACCAAGCAATCCCCAAAAATTTCATGATAATACAGTACATGATTATACACAGTGTTATGCCCATTATATACAGTTATTATGCCCATTATATACTGTTATATATTTAACGATTACATTCATGTTATTTTATCACAAAAAAAATAAATAAGATAATATACATCCCTCCAGCCAAACCCCACCTCTAAGTGCCTAAGACAAGATAGACCCAGAAATGAACACAATTGAAAAATGTGGTTAACGACTAGAGGAGCCTCTATATAAAAAGACTGAGGATGTCAAAAAATGAGAAACAGTGCATATTGCCCATCAAACAATCCAGCGACGCTGGCAGACCTTACGCCGTGACCCTTCTTCGGGCACACAAGTGCTACTCCTGGATGTCATGAAGCAGTAACTTACTGCCACAGTACTGATTATTGAGTTGCTCATCCTCCTTCTTCCTACCAGGCCTTGGATCAGCGGAGTCCCAAATCAAAATTACTTTTACACCTCTGCAAGTGACTCGTAACTCTATCACCTCCAGCACTCGACCAGGTCAGGATTTGACCTCACAGTAAATCCTGAAAGATTTTTATCAAGCAATCCCAAAAAATGTCATGATTATACAGTACATGATTACATGTATACACAGTATTATGCCCGCTATGTACAGTTATTATTCCCGTTATATACAGTTATATTTCTAATGATTACACTCATGATTATACAGTACATGATTATACACAGTATTATGCCCGTAATATACAGTTACTATTCCTGATATGCAGTTATATTTTTAACGATTACATTCATGTTATTTTATGACAAAAAAATTAAGATAATATACATCCCTCCAGCCAAACCCCACTTCTAAGAGCCTAAGACAAGATAGACCCAGAAATGAACACAATTGAAAAATGTGGTGAATGACTAGAGGAGCCTCTATATAAACAGACTGAGGCTTTCAAAAAATGAGAAACAGTGCATATTGCCCATCCAACGATCCAGCGACGCAGGCAGAGCTCACGGCGTGATCCTTCTTCGGGCAGGTAAGTGCTACTCCTGGATGTCATCAAGCAGTAACTTACTGCCACAGTACTGATTATTGAGTTGCTCATCCTCCTTCTTCCTACCAGGCCTTGGATCCGCGGAGTCCCAAATCAAAATCTCGTTTACATCTCTGCAAGTGACTCGCGACTCTATCACCTCCAGCACTCGACCAGGTCAGGATTTGACCTCACAGTAAATCCTGAAAGATTTTTATCAAGCAATCCCAAAAAAATGAATGATTATACAGTACATGATTACATGTATACACAGTATTATGCCCGCTATGTACAGTTATTATTCCCGTTATATACAGTTATATTTCTAATGATTACACTCATGATTATACAGTACATGATAATACACAGTATTATGCCCGTTATATACAGTTACTATTCCTGATATACAGTTATATTTTTAACGATTACATTCATGTTATTTTATGACAAAAAATTAAGATAATAGACATCCCTCCAGCCAAACCCCACTTCTAAGTGCCTAAGACAAGATAGACCCAGAAATGAACACAATTGAAAAATGTGGTTAATGACTAGAGGAGCCTCTATATAAACAGACTGAGGCTTTCAAAAAATGAGAAACAGTGCATATTGCCCATCAAACGATCCAGCGACGCTGGCAGACCTTAGGGCGTGATCATTCTTCGGCCACATAAGTGCTACTCCTGGATGTCATCAAGCAGTAACTTACTGCCACAGTACTGATTATTGAGTTGCTCATCCCCCTTCATCCTACCAGGCCTTGGATCCGCGGAGTCCCAAATCAAAATCACTTTTACACCTCTGCAAGTGACTCGCGACTCTATCACTTCCAGCACTCGACCAGGTCAGGATTTGACCTCACAGTAAATCCTGAAAGATTTTTATCAAGCAATCCCAAAAATGTCATGATTATACAGTACATGATTACATGTATACACAGTATTATGCCCGCTATATACAGTTATTATTCCCGTTATATACAGTTACATTTTTAACAATTACATTCATTATTATACAGTACATGATTATACACAGTGTTATGCCCATTATATACAGTTATTATGCCCATTATATACAGTTATATTTTTAACGATTACATTCATGTTATTTTATGACAAAAAAAAAAATTAAGATAATATACATCCATCCAGCCAAACCCCACTTCGAAGTGCCTAAAACAAGATAGACCCAGAAATGGACACACTTTAAAAATCTGGTTAATGACTACAGGAGCCTCTATATAAACAGACTGAGGCTTTCAAAAAATGAGAAACAGTGCATATTGCCCATCCCACGATCCTGCGACGCTGGCAGACCTTACGGCGTGACCCTTCTTTGGGCACATAAGTGCATCACCTGGATGCAATCAAGCAGTAACTTACTGCCACAGTACTGATTATTGAGTTGCTCATCCCCCTTCATCCTACCAGGCCTTGGATCCGCGGAGTCCCAAATCAAAATCACTTTTACACCTCTGCAAGTGACTCGCGACTCTATCACTTCCAGCACTCGACCAGGTCAGGATTTGACCTCACAGTAAATCCTGAAAGATTTTTATCAAGCAATCCCAAAAATGTCATGATTATGCAGTACATGATTACATGTATACGCAGTATTATGCCCGCTATATACAGTTATTATTCCCGTTATATACAGTTATATTTTTAACAATTACATTCATTATTATATAGTACATGATTATACATAGTATTATGCCCGCTATATACAGTTATTATTCCCGATATATAGTTATATTTTTAACGATTACATTCATGTTATTTTATGACAAAACAAATATATGCGATAATTATAGCAAAGGACAGCTCTTGCTTTAAGAGCTGTCCTTTGCGGTGAGAGTCGCCGGGTCACAGCAGGTCCCGGCGGCTCTCCCCTCCCTCCCATACCCGCTGCTGCTGCGCCGGGCTCTCCTCCTCCCTGCACCCGGAAGAGGATCAGTTCAGGGAGGAGGTCACAAGTCCAGGCAGCACAGCTCTGTGCTGCCCGGACACAGGTGAGGGGGCAATGCGGGGCGGCAGGGGGTCCGTGCTGGGCGGCGGGGGTCCGTGCGGGGCGGCAGTGGGTTCGCGTTAGAAGCCCATTGGCTTCTATGGGGCATCGCCAGATTTTTCAGGCGATGCCACCCGCCGCGGTAACCCAGCGGGGGATGCTTAGAGCATCCCAAAATGCGGTAAAAACCCCGATAACGGGGTTTTTAACCGCATTTCCACCTTAGACAATCTCCCCCTGAGGCTTTCAAAAAATGAGAAACAGTGCATATTACGCATCCAACGATCCAGCGACGCTGGCAGACCTCACGGCATGATTCTTCTTCGGGCAGGTAAGTGCTACTCCTGGATGTCATCAAGCAGTCACTTCCTGCCACAGTACTGATTTGCTCATCCCCCTTCTTCTTCTTGGATCCGCGGAGTCCCAAATCAAAATCTCTTTTACACCTATACAAGTGACTCGCGACTCTAGCACCTCCAGCACTCAACCAGGTCACGATTTGACCTCACAGTAAATTCTGAAACATTTTTACCAAGCAATCCCCCAAAATGTCATGATAATACAATACATGATTATACACAGTGTTATGCCCATTATATACAGTTATTATGCCCATTATATACAGTTATATTTTTAACGATTACATTCATGTTATTTTATGAAAAAAAAAAAAATTACGATATTATACATCTCTCCAGCCAAACCCCACTTCTAAGTGCCTAAAACAAGATAGACCCAGAAATGGACACACTTTAAAAATCTGGTTAATGACTACAGGAGCCTCTATATAAACAGACTGAGGCTTTCAAAAAATGAGAAACAGTGCATATTGCCCATCCAACGATCCAGCGACGCTGGCAGACCTTACGGCGTGACCCTTCTTCGGGCACATAAGTGCTACTCCTGGATGTCATCAAGCAGTAACTTACTGCCACAGTACTGATTATTGAGTTGCTCATCCCCCTTCATCCTACCAGGCCTTGGATCCGCGGAGTCCCAAATCAAAATCACTTTTACACCTCTGCAAGTGACTCGCGACTATCACTTCCAGCACTCGACCAGGTCACGATTTGACCTCACAGTAAATCCTGAAACATTTTTACCAAGCAATCCCCCAAAATGTCATGATAATACAATACATGATTATACACAGTGTTATGCCCATTATATACAGTTATTATGCCCATTATATACAGTTATATTTTCAACGATTACATTCATGTTATTTTATGACAAAAAAAAAAAAATTAAGATAATATACATCCATCCAGCCAAACCCCACTTCTAAGTGCCTAAAACAAGATAGACCCAGAAATGGACACACTTTAAAAATCTGGTTAATGACTACAGGAGCCTCTATATAAACAGACTGAGGCTTTCAAAAAATGAGAAACAGTGCATATTGCCCATCCAACGATACAGCGACGCTGGCAGACCTTACGGCGTGACCCTTCTTTGGGCACATAAGTGCTACTCCTGGATGTCATCAAGCAGTAACTTACTGCCACAGTACTGATTATTGAGTTGCTCATCCCCCTTCATCCTACCAGGCCTTGGATCCGCAGAGTCACAAATCAAAATCACTTTTACACCTCTGCAAGTGACTCGCGACTCTATCACTTCCAGCACTCGACCAGTCAGGATTTGACCTCACAGGAAATCCTGAAAGATTTTTATCAAGCAATCCCAAAAATGTCATGATTATACAGTACATGATTACATGTATACACAGTATTATGCCCGCTATATACAGTTATTATTCCCGTTATATACAGTTATATTTTTAACAATTACATTCATTATTATACAGTACATGATTATACATAGTATTATGCCCGCTATATACAGTTATTATTCACGTTATATACAGTTATATTTTTAACAATTACATTCATTATTATATAGTACATGATTATACATAGTATTATGCCTGCTATATACAGTTATTATTCCTGATATATAGTTATATTTTTAACGATTACATTCATGTTATTTTATGACAAAACAAATATATGCGATAATTATAGCAAAGGACAGCTCTTGCTTTAAGAGCTGTCCTTTGCGGTGAGAGTCGCCGGGTCACAGCAGGTCCCGGCGGCTCTCCCCTCCCTCCCACACCCAGCGCTGCTGCGCAGGGCTCTCCTCCCTGCACCCAGAAGAGGATCAGTGCAGGGAGGAGGTCACAAGTCCAGGCAGCACAGCTCTGTGCTGCCGGGACACAGGTGAGGGGGCAATGCGGGGCGGCGGGGGTCCGTTCTGGGTGGCGGGGGTCCGTGCGGGGCGGCAGTGGGTTCCCCCTTCATCCTACCAGGCCTTGGATCCGCGGAGTCCCAAATCAAAATCACTTTTACACCTCTGCAAGTGACTCGCGACTCTATCACTTCCAGCACTCGACCAGGTCAGGATTTGATTTCACAGTAAATCCTTAAAGATTTTTATCAAGCAATCCCAAAAATGTCATGATTATACAGTACATGATTACATGTATACACAGTATTATGCCCGCTATATACAGTTATTATTCCCGTTATATACAGTTATATTTTTAACAATTACATTCATTATTATAGAGTACATGATTATACATAGTATTATGCCCGCTATATACAGTTATTATTCCCGATATACATTTATATTTTTAACGATTACATTCATGTTATTTTATGACAAAACAAATATATGCGATAATTATAGCAAAGGACAGCTCTTGCTTTAAGAGCTGTCCTTTGCGGTGAGAGTCGCCGGGTCACAGCAGGTCCCGTCGGCTCTCCCCTCCCTCCCACACCCGGAGCTGCTGCGCCGGGCTCTCCTCCTCCCTGCACCCGGAAGAGGATCAGTGCAGTGAGGAGGTCACAAGTCCAGGCAGCACAGCTCTGTGCTGCCCGGACACAGGTGAGGGGGCAATGCAGGGCGGCGGGGGTCCGTGCTGGGCGGCGGGGGTCCGTGCGGGGCGGCGGGGGTCCGTGCTGGGTGGCGGGGGTCCGTGCGGGGCGGCAATGGGTTCGCGTTAGAAGCCCATCGGCTTCTATGGGGCATCGCCAGATTTTTCTGGCTATGCCACCCGCCGCGGTAACCCAGCGGGGGATGCTTAGAGCATCCCGAAATGCGGTAAAAACCCCGACAACGGGGTTTTTACTGCATTTTCACTTTAGACAATCTCCCCCTGAGGCTTTCAAAAAATGAGAAAAAGTGCATATTACGCATCCAACTATCCAGCGACGCTGGAAGACCTCACGGCATGATCCTTCTTCGGGCAGGTAAGTGCTACTCCTGGATGTCATCAAGCAGTCACTTCCTGCCACAGTACTGATTATTGATTTGCTCATCCCCCTTCTTCTTCTTGGATCCGCGGAGTCCCAAATCAAAATCTCTTTTACACCTATGCAAGTGACTCGCGACTCTATCACCTCCAGCACTCGACCAGGCCACGATTTGACCTCATAGTAAATCCTGAAACATTTTTACCAAGCAATCCCCCAAAATGTCATGATAAAACAATACTTGATTATACACAGTGTTATGCCCATTATATACAGTTATTATGCCCATTATATACAGTTATATTTTTAACGATTATATTCATGTTATTTTATGACAAAAAAAAAAAAATTAAGATAATATACATCCCTCCAGCCAAACCCCACTTCTAAGTGCCTTAAACAAGATAGACCCAGAAATGGACACACTTTAAAAATCTGGTTAATGACTACAGGAGCCTCTATATAAACAGACTGAGGCTTTCAAAAAATGAGAAACAGTGCATATTGCCCATCCAACGATCCAGCGACGCTGGCAGACCTTAAGGCGTGACCCTTCTTCGGGCACATAAGTGCTACTCCTGGATGTCATCAAGTAGCAACTTACTGCCACAGTACTGATTATTGAGTTGCTCATCCCCCGTCATCCTACCAGGCCTTGGATCCGCGGAGTCCCAAATCAAAATCACTTTTACACCTCTGCAAGTGACTCGCGACTCTATCACTTCCAGCACTCGACCAGGTCACGATTTGACCTCACAGTAAATCCTGAAAGAATTTTACCAAGCAATCCCCCAAAATGTCATGATAATACAATACATGATTATACACAGTGTTATGCCCGTTATATACAGTTATTATGCCCATTATATACAGTTATATTTTTAACGATTACATTAATGTTATTTTATGACAAAAAAAAAAAAATTACGATAATATACATCCCTCCAGCCAAACCCCACTTCTAAGTGCCTAAAACAAGATAGACCCAGAAATGGACACACTTTAAAAATCTGGTTAATGACTACAGGAGCCTCTATATAAACAGACTGAGGCTTTTAAAAAATGAGAAACAGTGCATATTGCCCATCCAACGATCCAGCGACGCTGGCAGACCTTACGGCGTGACCCTTCTTCGGGCACATAAGTGCTACTCCTGGATGTCATCAAGCAGTAACTTACTGCCACAGTACTGATTATTGAGTTGCTCAACCCCCTTCATCCTACCAGGCCTTGGATCCGCGGAGTCCCAAATCAAAATCACTTTTACACCTCTGCAAGTGACTCGCGACTCTATCACTTCCAGCACTCGACCAGGTCAGGATTTGACCTCACAGTAAATCCTGAAAGATTTTTATCAAGCAATCCCAAAAATGTCATGATTATACAGTACATGATTACATGTATACACAGTATTATGCCCGCTATATACAGTTATTATTCCCGTTATATACAGTTACATTTTTAACAATTACAATCATTATTATACAGTACATGATTATACATAGTATTATGCCCGCTATATACAGTTATTATTCCCGATATATAGTTATATTTTTAACGATTACATTCATGTTATTTTATGACAAAACAAATATATGCGATAATTATAGCAAAGGACAGCTCTTGCTTTAAGAGCTGTCCTTTGCGGTGAGAGTCGCCGGGTCACAGCAGGTCCCGGCGGCTCTCCCCTCCCTCCCACACCCAGCGCTGCTGCGCCGGGCTCTCCTCCTCCCTGCACCCAGAAGAGGATCAGTGCAGGGAGGAGGTCACAAGTCCAGGCAGAAAAGCTCTGTGCTGCCGGGACACAGGTGAGGGGGCAATGCGGGGCGGTGGGGGTCCGTTCTGGGCGGCGGGGGTCCGTGCGGGGCGGCAGTGGGTTCGCGTTAGAAGCCCATTGGCTTCTATGGGGCATCACCAGATTTTTATGGCGATGCCACCCGCTGCGGTAACCCAGCGGGGATTGCTTAGAGCATCCCGAAATGCGGTAAAAACCCGATTACGGGGGTTTTACCGCATTTTCAACTTAGACAATCTCCCCCTGAGGCTTTCAAAAAATGAGAAACAGTGCATATTACGCATCCAACGATCCAGCGACACTGGCAGACCTCACAGCATGATTCTTCTTCGGGCAGGTAAGTGCTACTCCTGGATGTCATCAAGCAGTCACTTCCTGCCACAGTACTGATTTGCTCATCCCCCTTCTTCTTCTTGGATCCGCGGAGTCCCAAATCAAAATCTCTTTTACACCTATACAAGTGACTCGCGACTCTATCACCTCCAGCACTCGACCAGGTCAAGATTTGACCTCACAGTAAATCCTGAAACATTTTTACCAAGCAATCCCCAAAATGTCATGATAATACAATACATGATTATACACAGTGTTATGCCCATTATATACAGTTATTATGCCCATTATATACAGTTATATTTTTAACGATTACATTCATGTTATTTTATGACAAAAAAAAAAGATAATATACATCCCTCCAGCCAAACCCCACTTCTAAGTGCCTAAAACAAGATAGACCCAGAAATGGACACACTTTAAAAATCTGGTTAATGACTACAGGAGCCTCTATATAAACAGACTGAGGCTTTCAAAAAATGAGAAACAGTGCATATTGCCCATCCAACGATCCAGCGACGATGGCAGACCTTACGGCGTGACCCTTCTTCGGGCACATAAGTGCTACTCCTGGATGTCATCAAGCAGTAACTTACTGCCACAGTACTGATTATTGAGTTGCTCATCCCCCTTCATCCTACCAGGCCTTGGATCCGCGGAGTCCCAAATCAAAATCACTTTTACACCTCTGCAAGTGACTCGTGACTCTATCACTTCCAGCACTCGACCAGGTCAGGATTTGACCTCACAGGAAATCCTGAAAGATTTTTATCAAGCAATCCCAAAAACGTCATAATTATACAGTAAATGATTACATGTATACACAGTATTATGCCCGCTATATACAGTTATTATTCCCGTTATATTCAGTTATATTTTTAACAATTACATTCATTATTATACAGTACATGATTATACATAGTATTATGCCCGCTATATACAGTTATTATTCCCGATATATAGTTATATTTTTAACGATTACATTCATGTTATTTTATGACAAAACTAATATATGCGATAATTATAGCAAAGGACAGCTATTGCTTTAAGAGGTCCTTTGCGGTGAGACTCGCCGGGTCACAGCAGGTCCCGGCGGCTCTCCCCTCCCTCCCACACCCGGCGCTGCTGCGCCGGGCTCTCCTCCTCCCTGCACCCGGAAGAGGATCAGTGCAGGGAGGAGGTCACAAGTCCAGGCAGCACAGCTCTGTGCTGCCCGGACAAAGGTGAGGGGGCAATGCGGGGCGGCGGGGGTCCGTGCTGGGCGGCGGGGGTCCGTGCGGGGTGGCAGTGGGTTCGCGTTAGAAGCCCATTGGCTTCTATGGGGCATCGCCAGATTTTTCTGGCGATGCCACCCGCCGCGGTAACCCAGCGGGGAATGCTTAGAGCATCCCGAAATGCGGTAAAAACCCCGATAACGGGGTTTTTACCGCATTTCCACCTTAGACAATCTCCCCCTGAGGTTTTTAAAAAATGAGAAACAGTGCATATTACGCATCCAACGATCCAGCGACGCTGGCAGACCTCACGGCATGATTCTTCTTCGGGCAGGTAAGTGCTACTCCTGGATGTCATCAAGCAGTCACTTCCTGCCACAGTACTGATTTGCTCATCCCCCTTCTTCTTCTTGGATCCGCGGAGTCCCAAATCAAAATCTCTTTTACACCTATACAAGTGACTCGCGACTCTATCACCTCCAGCACTCAACCAGGTCACGATTTGACCTCACAGTAAATCCTGAAACATTTTTACCAAGCAATCTCCCAAAATGTCATGATAATACAATACATGATTATATACAGTGTTATGCCCATTATATACAGTTATTATGCCCATTATATACAGTTATATTTATAACGATTACATTCATGTTATTTTATGAAAAAAAAAAAAATTACGATATTATACATCTCTCCAGCCAAACCCCACTTCTAAGTGCCTAAAACAAGATAGACCCAGAAATGGACACACTTTAAAAATCTGGTAAATGACTACAGGAGCCTCTATATAAACAGACTGAGGCTTTCAAAAAATGAGAAACAGTGCATATTGCCCATCCAACGATCCAGCGACGATGGCAGACCTTACGGCGTGACCCTTCTTCGGGCACATAAGTGCTACTCCTGGATGTCATCAAGCAGTAACTTACTGCCACAGTACTGATAATTGAGTTGCTCATCCCCCTTCATCTTACCAGGCCTTGGATCCGCGGAGTCCCAAATCAAAATCACTTTTACACCTCTGCAAGTGACTCGTGACTCTTTCACTTCCAGCACTCGACCAGGTCAGGATTTGACCTCACAGGAAGTCCTGAAAGATTTTTATCAAGCAATCCCAAAAATGTCATGATTATACAGTACATGATTACATGTATACACAGTATTATGCCCGCTATATACAGTTATTATTCCCGTTATATTCAGTTATATTTTTAACAATTACATTCATTATTATACAGTACATGATTATACATAGTATTATGCCCGCTATATACAGTTATTATTCCCGTTATATACAGTTACATTTTTAACAATTACATTCATTATTATATAGTACATGATTATACATAGTATTATGCCCGCTATATACAGTTATTATTCCCGATATATAGTTATATTTTTAACGATTACATTCATGTTATTTTATGACAAAACAAATATATGCGATAATTATAGCAAAGGACAGCTCTTGCTTTAAGAGCTATCCTTTGCGGTGAGAGTCGCCGGGTCACAGCAGGTCCGGCTGCTCTCCCCTCCCTCCCACACCCGGCGCTGCTGCGCCGGGCTCTCCTCCTCCCTGCACCCGGAAGAGGATCAGTGCAGGGAGGAGGTCACAAGTCCAGGCAGCACAGCTCTGTGCTGCCTGGACACAGGTGAGGGGGCAATGCGGGGCGGCAGGGGGTCCGTGCTGGGCGGCGGGGGTCCATGCGGGGCGGCAGTGGGTTCGCGTTAGAAGCCCATTGGCTTCTATGGGGCATCGCCAGATTTTTCTGGCGATGCCACCCGCCGCGGTAACCCAGCGGGGGATGCTTAGAGCATCCCGAAATGCGGTAAAAACCCCGATAACGGGGTTTTTAACCGCATTTCCACCTTAGACAATCTCCCCCTGAGGCTTTCAAAAAATGAGAAACAGTGCATATTACGCATCCAACGATCCAGCGACGCTGGCAGACCTCACGGCATGATTCTTCTTCGGGCAGGTAAGTGCTACTCCTGGATGTCATCAAGCAGTCACTTCCTGCCACAGTACTGATTTGCTCATCCCCCTTCTTCTTCTTGGATCCGCGGAGTCCCAAATCAAAATCTCTTTTACACCTATACAAGTGACTCGCGACTCTATCACCTCCAGCACTCGACCAGGTCACGATTTGACCTCACAGTAAATCCTGAAACATTTTTACCAAGCAATCCCCCAAAATGTCATGATAATACAATACATGATTATACACAGTGTTATGCCCATTATATACAGTTATTATGCCCATTATGTACAGTTATATTTTCAACGATTATATTCATGTTATTTTATGACAAAAAAAAAAAATTACAATAATATACATCCCTCCAGCCAAACACCCACTTCTAAGTGCCTAAAACAAGATAGACCCAGAAATGGACATACTTTAAAAATCTGGTTAATGACTACAGGAGCCTCTATATAAACAGACTGAGGCTTTCAAAAAATGAGAAACAGTGCATATTGCCCATCCAACGATCCAGCGACGCTGGCAGACCTTACGGCGTGACCCTTCTTTGGGCACATAAGTGCTACTCCTGGATGTCATCAAGCAGTAAACTACTGTCACAGTACTGATTATTGAGTTGCTCATCCCCCTTCATCCTACCAGGCCTTGGATCCGCGGAGTCCCAAATCAAAATCACTTTTACACCTCTGCAAGTGACTCGCGACTCTATCACTTCCAGCACTCGACCAGGTCAGGATTTGACCTCACAGTAAATCCTGAAAGATTTTTATCAAGCAATCCCAAAAATGTAATGATTGTACAGTACATGATTACATGTATACACAGTATTATGCCCGCTATATACAGTTATTATTCCCGTTATATACAGTTATATTTTTAACAATTACATTCATTATTATACAGTACATGATTATACATAGTATTATGCCCGCTATATACAGTTATTATTCCCGTTATATATAGTTATATTTTTAACAATTACATTCATTATTATATAGTACATGATTATACATAGTATTATGCCCGCTATATACAGTTATTATTCCCGATATATAGTTATATTTTTAACGATTACATTCATGTTATTTTATGACAAAACAAATATATGCGATAATTATAGCAAAGGACAGCTCTTGCTTTAAGAGCTGTCCTTTGCGGTGAGAGTCGCCGGGTCACAGCAGGTCCCGGCGGCTCTCCCCTCCCTCCCACACCCAGCGCTGCTGCGCCGGGCTCTCCTCCTCCCTGCACCCAGAAGAGGATCAGTGCAGGGAGGAGGTCACAAGTCCAGGCAGCACAGCTCTGTGCTGCCGGGACACAGGTGAGGGGGCAATGCGGGGCGGCGGGGGTCCGTTCTGGGTGGCGGGGGTCCGTGCGGGGCGGCAGTGGGTTCGCGTTTGAAGCCCATTGGCTTCTATGGGGCATCACCAGATTTTTATGGCGATGCCACCCGCTGCGGTAACCCAGCGGGGAATGCTTAGAGCATCCCGAAATGCGGTAAAAACCCGATAACGGGGGTTTTACCGCATTTCCACCTTAGACAATCTCCCCCTGAGGCTTTCAAAAAATGAGAAACAGTGCATATTACGCATCCAACGATCCAGCGACGCTGGCAGACCTCACAGCATGATTCTTCTTCGGGCAGGTAAGTGCTACTCCTGGATGTCATCAAGCAGTCACTTCCTGCCACAGTACTGATTTGCTCATCCCCCTTCTTCTTCTTGGATCCGCGGAGTCCCAAATCAAAATCTCTTTTACACCTATACAAGTGACTCGCGACTCTATCACCTCCAGCACTCGACCAGGTCACGATTTGACCTCACAGTAAATCCTGAAACATTTTTACCAAGCAATCCCCAAAATGTCATGATAATACAATACATGATTATACACAGTGTTATGCCCATTATATACAGTTATTATGCCCATTATATACAGTTATATTTTTAACGATTACATTCATGTTATTTTATGACAAAAAAAAAAAGATAATATACATCCCTCCAGCCAAACCCCACTTCTAAGTGCCTAAAACAAGATAGACCCAGAAATGGACACACTTTAAAAATCTGGTTAATGACTACAGGAGCCTCTATATAAACAGACTGAGGCTTTCAAAAAATGAGAAACAGTGCATATTGCCCATCCAACGATCCAGCGACGATGGCAGACCTTACGGCGTGACCCTTCTTCGGGCACATAAGTGCTACTCCTGGATGTCATCAAGCAGTAACTTACTGCCACAGTACTGATTATTGAGTTGCTCATCCCCCTTCATCCTACCAGGCCTTGGATCCGCGGAGTCCCAAATCAAAATCACTTTTACACCTCTGCAAGTGACTCGTGACTCTATCACTTCCAGCACTCGACCAGGTCAGGATTTGACCTCACAGGAAATCCTGAAAGATTTTTATCAAGCAATCCCAAAAACATCATAATTATACAGTAAATGATTACATGTATACACAGTATTATGCCCGCTATATACAGTTATTATTCCCGTTATATTCAGTTATATTTTTAACAATTACATTCATTATTATACAGTACATGATTATACATAGTATTATGCCCGCTATATACAGTTATTATTCCCGTTATATACAGTTACATTTTTAACAATTACATTCATTAATATATAGTACATGATTATACATAGTATTATGCCCGCTATATACAGTTATTATTCCCGATATATAGTTATATTTTTAACGATTACATTCATGTTATTTTATGACAAATCTAATATATGCGATAATTATAGCAAAGGACAGCTCTTGCTTTAAGAGCTGTCCTTTGCGGTGAGAGTCGCCGGGTCACAGCAGGTCCCGTTGGCTCTCCCCTCCCTCCCACACCCGGCGCTGCTGCGCCGGGCTCTCCTCCTCCCTGCACCCGGAAGAGGATCAGTGCAGAGAGGAGGTCACAAGTCCAGGCAGCACAGCTCTGTGCTGCCCGGACAAAGGTGAGGGGGCAATGCGGGGCGGCAGGGGTCCGTGCTGGGCGGCGGTGGTCTGTGCGGGGCGGCAGTGGGTTCGCGTTAGAAGAACATTGGCTTCTATGGGGCATCGCCAGATTTTTCTGGCGATGCCACCCGCCGCGGTAACCCAGCGGGGAATGCTTAGAGCATCCCGAAATGCGGTAAAAACCCTGATAACGGGGTTTTTACCGCATTTCCACCTTAGACAATCTCCCCCTGAGGTTTTCAAAAAATGAGAAACAGTGCATATTACGCAACGCTGGCAGACCTCACGGCATGATTCTTCTTCGGGCAGGTAAGTGCTACTCCTGAATGTCATCAAGCAGTCACTTCCTGCCACAGTACTGATTTGCTCATCCCCCTTCTTCTTCTTGGATCCGCGGAGTCCCAAATCAAAATCTCTTTTACACCTATACAAGTGACTCGCGACTCTATCACCTCCAGCACTCGACCAGGTCACGATTTGACCTCACAGTAAATCCTGAAACATTTTTACCAAGCAATCCCCCAAAATGTCATGATAATACAATACATGATTATACACAGTGTTATGCCCATTATATACAGTTATTATGCCCATTATGTACAGTTATATTTTCAACGATTATATTCATGTTATTTTATGACAAAAAAAAAAAATTACAATAATATACATCCCTCCAGCCAAACACCCACTTCTAAGTGCCTAAAACAAGATAGACCCAGAAATGGACATACTTTAAAAATCTGGTTAATGACTACAGGAGCCTCTATATAAACAGACTGAGGCTTTCAAAAAATGAGAAACAGTGCATATTGCCCATCCAACGATCCAGCGACGCTGGCAGACCTTACGGCGTGACCCTTCTTTGGGCACATAAGTGCTACTCCTGGATGTCATCAAGCAGTAAACTACTGTCACAGTACTGATTATTGAGTTGCTCATCCCCCTTCATCCTACCAGGCCTTGGATCCGCGGAGTCCCAAATCAAAATCACTTTTACACCTCTGCAAGTGACTCGCGACTCTATCACTTCCAGCACTCGACCTGGTCAGGATTTGACCTCACAGTAAATCCTGAAAGATTTTTATCAAGCAATCCCAAAAATGTAATGATTGTACAGTACATGATTACATGTATACACAGTATTATGCCCGCTATATACAGTTATTATTCCCGTTATATACAGTTATATTTTTAACAATTACATTCATTATTATACAGTACATGATTATACATAGTATTATGCCCGCTATATACAGTTATTATTCCCGTTATATATAGTTATATTTTTAACAATTACATTCATTATTATATAGTACATGATTATACATAGTATTATGCCCGCTATATACAGTTATTATTCCCGATATATAGTTATATTTTTAACGATTACATTCATGTTATTTTATGACAAAACAAATATATGCGATAATTATAGCAAAGGACAGCTCTTGCTTTAAGAGCTGTCCTTTGCGGTGAGAGTCGCCGGGTCACAGCAGGTCCCGGCGGCTCTCCCCTCCCTCCCACACCCAGCGCTGCTGCGCCGGGCTCTCCTCCTCCCTGCACCCAGAAGAGGATCAGTGCAGGGAGGAGGTCACAAGTCCAGGCAGCACAGCTCTGTGCTGCCGGGACACAGGTGAGGGGGCAATGCGGGGCGGCGGGGGTCCGTTCTGGGTGGCGGGGGTCCGTGCGGGGCGGCAGTGGGTTTGCGTTTGAAGCCCATTGGCTTCTATGGGGCATCACCAGATTTTTATGGCGATGCCACCCGCTGCGGTAACCCAGCGGGGAATGCTTAGAGCATCCCGAAATGCGGTAAAAACCCGATAACGGGGGTTTTACCGCATTTCCACCTTAGACAATCTCCCCCTGAGGCTTTCAAAAAATGAGAAACAGTGCATATTACGCATCCAACGATCCAGCGACGCTGGCAGACCTCACAGCATGATTCTTCTTCGGGCAGGTAAGTGCTACTCCTGGATGTCATCAAGCAGTCACTTCCTGCCACAGTACTGATTTGCTCATCCCCCTTCTTCTTCTTGGATCCGCGGAGTCCCAAATCAAAATCTCTTTTACACCTATACAAGTGACTCGCGACTCTATCACCTCCAGCACTCGACCAGGTCACGATTTGACCTCACAGTAAATCCTGAAACATTTTTACCAAGCAATCCCCAAAATGTCATGATAATACAATACATGATTATACACAGTGTTATGCCCATTATATACAGTTATTATGCCCATTATATACAGTTATATTTTTAACGATTACATTCATGTTATTTTATGACAAAAAAAAAAAGATAATATACATCCCTCCAGCCAAACCCCACTTCTAAGTGCCTAAAACAAGATAGACCCAGAAATGGACACACTTTAAAAATCTGGTTAATGACTACAGGAGCCTCTATATAAACAGACTGAGGCTTTCAAAAAATGAGAAACAGTGCATATTGCCCATCCAACGATCCAGCGACGATGGCAGACCTTACGGCGTGACCCTTCTTCGGGCACATAAGTGCTACTCCTGGATGTCATCAAGCAGTAACTTACTGCCACAGTACTGATTATTGAGTTGCTCATCCCCCTTCATCCTACCAGGCCTTGGATCCGCGGAGTCCCAAATCAAAATCACTTTTACACCTCTGCAAGTGACTCGTGACTCTATCACTTCCAGCACTCGACCAGGTCAGGATTTGACCTCACAGGAAATCCTGAAAGATTTTTATCAAGCAATCCCAAAAACATCATAATTATACAGTAAATGATTACATGTATACACAGTATTATGCCCGCTATATACAGTTATTATTCCCGTTATATTCAGTTATATTTTTAACAATTACATTCATTATTATACAGTACATGATTATACATAGTATTATGCCCGCTATATACAGTTATTATTCCCGTTATATACAGTTACATTTTTAACAATTACATTCATTAATATATAGTACATGATTATACATAGTATTATGCCCGCTATATACAGTTATTATTCCCGATATATAGTTATATTTTTAACGATTACATTCATGTTATTTTATGACAAATCTAATATATGCGATAATTATAGCAAAGGACAGCTCTTGCTTTAAGAGCTGTCCTTTGCGGTGAGAGTCGCCGGGTCACAGCAGGTCCCGTTGGCTCTCCCCTCCCTCCCACACCCGGCGCTGCTGCGCTGGGCTCTCCTCCTCCCTGCACCCGGAAGAGGATCAGTGCAGAGAGGAGGTCACAAGTCCAGGCAGCACAGCTCTGTGCTGCCCGGACAAAGGTGAGGGGGCAATGCGGGGCGGAAGGGGTCCGTGCTGGGCGGCGGTGGTCTGTGCGGGGCGGCAGTGGGTTCGCGTTAGAAGAACATTGGCTTCTATGGGGCATCGCCAGATTTTTCTGGCGATGCCACCCGCCGCGGTAACCCAGCGGGGAATGCTTAGAGCATCCCGAAATGCGGTAAAAACCCTGATAACGGGGTTTTTACCGCATTTCCACCTTAGACAATCTCCCCCTGAGGTTTTCAAAAAATGAGAAACAGTGCATATTACGCAACGCTGGCAGACCTCACGGCATGATTCTTCTTCGGGCAGGTAAGTGCTACTCCTGGATGTCATCAAGCAGTCACTTCCTGCCACAGTACTGATTTGCTCATCCCCCTTCTTCTTCTTGGATCCGCGGAGTCCCAAATCAAAATCTCTTTTACACCTATACAAGTGACTCGCGACTCTATCACCTCCAGCACTCGACCAGGTCATGATTTGACCTCACAGTAAATCCTGAAACATTTTTACCAAGCAATCCCCCAAAATGTCATGATAATACAATACATGATTATACACAGTGTTATGCCCATTATATACAGTTATTATGCCCATTATGTACAGTTATATTTTCAACGATTATATTCATGTTATTTTATGACAAAAAAAAAAAATTACAATAATATACATCCCTCCAGCCAAACACCCACTTCTAAGTGCCTAAAACAAGATAGACCCAGAAATGGACATACTTTAAAAATCTGGTTAATGACTACAGGAGCCTCTATATAAACAGACTGAGGCTTTCAAAAAATGAGAAACAGTGCATATTGCCCATCCAACGATCCAGCGACGCTGGCAGACCTTACGGCGTGACCCTTCTTTGGGCACATAAGTGCTACTCCTGGATGTCATCAAGCAGTAAACTACTGTCACAGTACTGATTATTGAGTTGCTCATCCCCCTTCATCCTACCAGGCCTTGGATCCGCGGAGTCCCAAATCAAAATCACTTTTACACCTCTGCAAGTGACTCGCGACTCTATCACTTCCAGCACTCGACCAGGTCAGGATTTGACCTCACAGTAAATCCTGAAAGATTTTTATCAAGCAATCCCAAAAATGTAATGATTGTACAGTACATGATTACATGTATACACAGTATTATGCCCGCTATATACAGTTATTATTCCCGTTATATACAGTTATATTTTTAACAATTACATTCATTATTGTACAGTACATGATTATACATAGTATTATGCCCGCTATATACAGTTATTATTCCCGTTATATATAGTTATATTTTTAACAATTACATTCATTATTATATAGTACATGATTATACATAGTATTATGCCCGCTATATACAGTTATTATTCCCGATATATAGTTATATTTTTAACGATTACATTCATGTTATTTTATGACAAAACAAATATATGCGATAATTATAGCAAAGGACAGCTCTTGCTTTAAGAGCTGTCCTTTGCGGTGAGAGTCGCCGGGTCACAGCAGGTCCCGGCGGCTCTCCCCTCCCTCCCACACCCAGCGCTGCTGCGCCGGGCTCTCCTCCTCCCTGCACCCAGAAGAGGATCAGTGCAGGGAGGAGGTCACAAGTCCAGGCAGCACAGCTCTGTGCTGCCGGGACACAGGTGAGGGGGCAATGCGGGGCGGCGGGGGTCCGTTCTGGGTGGCGGGGGTCCGTGCGGGGCGGCAGTGGGTTCGCGTTTGAAGCCCATTGGCTTCTATGGGGCATCACCAGATTTTTATGGCGATGCCACCCGCTGCGGTAACCCAGCGGGGAATGCTTAGAGCATCCCGAAATGCGGTAAAAACCCGATAACGGGGGTTTTACCGCATTTCCACCTTAGACAATCTCCCCCTGAGGCTTTCAAAAAATGAGAAACAGTGCATATTACGCATCCAACGATCCAGCGACGCTGGCAGACCTCACAGCATGATTCTTCTTTGGGCAGGTAAGTGCTACTCCTGGATGTCATCAAGCAGTCACTTCCTGCCACAGTACTGATTTGCTCATCCCCCTTCTTCTTCTTGGATCCGCGGAGTCCCAAATCAAAATCTCTTTTACACCTATACAAGTGACTCGCGACTCTATCACCTCCAGCACTCGACCAGGTCACGATTTGACCTCACAGTAAATCCTGAAACATTTTTACCAAGCAATCCCCAAAATGTCATGATAATACAATACATGATTATACACAGTGTTATGCCCATTATATACAGTTATTATGCCCATTATATACAGTTATATTTTTAACGATTACATTCATGTTATTTTATGACAAAAAAAAAAAGATAATATACATCCCTCCAGCCAAACCCCACTTCTAAGTGCCTAAAACAAGATAGACCCAGAAATGGACACACTTTAAAAATCTGGTTAATGACTACAGGAGCCTCTATATAAACAGACTGAGGCTTTCAAAAAATGAGAAACAGTGCATATTGCCCATCCAACGATCCAGCGACGATGGCAGACCTTACGGCGTGACCCTTCTTCGGGCACATAAGTGCTACTCCTGGATGTCATCAAGCAGTAACTTACTGCCACAGTACTGATTATTGAGTTGCTCATCCCCCTTCATCCTACCAGGCCTTGGATCCGCGGAGTCCCAAATCAAAATCACTTTTACACCTCTGCAAGTGACTCGTGACTCTATCACTTCCAGCACTCGACCAGGTCAGGATTTGACCTCACAGGAAATCCTGAAAGATTTTTATCAAGCAATCCCAAAAACATCATAATTATACAGTAAATGATTACATGTATACACAGTATTATGCCCGCTATATACAGTTATTATTCCCGTTATATTCAGTTATATTTTTAACAATTACATTCATTATTATACAGTACATGATTATACATAGTATTATGCCCGCTATATACAGTTATTATTCCCGTTATATACAGTTACATTTTTAACAATTACATTCATTAATATATAGTACATGATTATACATAGTATTATGCCCGCTATATACAGTTATTATTCCCGATATATAGTTATATTTTTAACGATTACATTCATGTTATTTTATGACAAATCTAATATATGCGATAATTATAGCAAAGGACAGCTCTTGCTTTAAGAGCTGTCCTTTGCGGTGAGAGTCGCCGGGTCACAGCAGGTCCCGTTGGCTCTCCCCTCCCTCCCACACCCGGCGCTGCTGCGCCGGGCTCTCCTCCTCCCTGCACCCGGAAGAGGATCAGTGCAGAGAGGAGGTCACAAGTCCAGGCAGCACAGCTCTGTGCTGCCCGGACAAAGGTGAGGGGGCAATGCGGGGCGGCAGGGGTCCGTGCTGGGCGGCGGTGGTCTGTGCGGGGCGGCAGTGGGTTCGCGTTAGAAGAACATTGGCTTCTATGGGGCATCGCCAGATTTTTCTGGCGATGCCACCCGCCGCGGTAACCCAGCGGGGAATGCTTAGAGCATCCCGAAATGCGGTAAAAACCCTGATAACGGGGTTTTTACCGCATTTCCACCTTAGACAATCTCCCCCTGAGGTTTTCAAAAAATGAGAAACAGTGCATATTACGCATCCAACGATCCAGCGACGCTGGCAGACCTCACGGCATGATTCTTCTTCGGGCAGGTAAGTGCTACTCCTGGATGTCATCAAGCAGTCACTTCCTGCCACAGTACTGATTTGCTCATCCCCCTTCTTCTTCTTGGATCCGCGGAGTCCCAAATCAAAATCTCTTTTACACCTATACAAGTGACTCGCGACTCTATCACCTCCAGCACTCGACCAGGTCACGATTTGACCTCACAGTAAATCCTGAAACATTTTTACCAAGCAATCCCCCAAAATGTCATGATAATACAATACATGATTATACACAGTGTTATGCCCATTATATACAGTTATTATGCCCATTATGTACAGTTATATTTTCAACGATTATATTCATGTTATTTTATGACAAAAAAAAAAAATTACGATAATATACATCCCTCCAGCCAAACACCCACTTCTAAGTGCCTAAAACAAGATAGACCCAGAAATGGACATACTTTAAAAATCTGGTTAATGACTACAGGAGCCTCTATATAAACAGACTGAGGCTTTCAAAAAATGAGAAACAGTGCATATTGCCCATCCAACGATCCAGCGACGCTGGCAGACCTTACGGCGTGACCCTTCTTTGGGCACATAAGTGCTACTCCTGGATGTCATCAAGCAGTAAACTACTGTCACAGTACTGATTATTGAGTTGCTCATCCCCCTTCATCCTACCAGGCCTTGGATCCGCGGAGTCCCAAATCAAAATCACTTTTACACCTCTGCAAGTGACTCGCGACTCTATCACTTCCAGCACTCGACCAGGTCAGGATTTGACCTCACAGTAAATCCTGAAAGATTTTTATCAAGCAATCCCAAAAATGTAATGATTGTACAGTACATGATTACATGTATACACAGTATTATGCCCACTATATACAGTTATTATTCCCATTATATACAGTTATATTTTTAACAATTACATTCATTATTATACAGTACATGGTTATACATAGTATTATGCCCGCTATATACAGTTATTATTCCCGTTATATATAGTTATATTTTTAACAATTACATTCATTATTATATAGTACATGATTATACATAGTATTATGCCCGCTATATACAGTTATTATTCCCGATATATAGTTATATTTTTAAAGATTACATTCATGTTATTTTATGACAAAACAAATATATGCGATAATTATAGCAAAGGACAGCTCTTGCTTTAAGAGCTGTCCTTTGCGGTGAGAGTCGCCGGGTCACAGCAGGTCCCGGCGGCTCTCCCCTCCCTCCCACACCCAGCGCTGCTGCGCCGGGCTCTCCTCCTCCCTGCACCCAGAAGAGGATCAGTGCAGGGAGGAGGTCACAAGTCCAGGCAGCACAGCTCTGTGCTGCCGGGACACAGGTGAGGGGGCAATGCGGGGCGGCGGGGGTCCGTTCTGGGTGGCGGGGGTCCGTGCGGGGCGGCAGTGGGTTCGCGTTTGAAGCCCATTGGCTTCTATGGGGCATCACCAGATTTTTATGGCGATGCCACCCGCTGCGGTAACCCAGCGGGGAATGCTTAGAGCATCCCGAAATGCGGCAAAAACCCGATAACGGGGTTTTTACCGCATTTCCACCTTAGACAATCTCCCCCTGAGGCTTTCAAAAAATTAGAAACAGTGCATATTACGCATCCAACGATCCAGCGACGCTGGCAGACCTCACGGCATGATTCTTCTTCGGGCAGGTAAGTGCTAATCCTGGATGTCATCAAGCAGTCACTTCCTGCCACAGTACTGATTTGCTCATCCCCCTTCTTCTTCTTGGATCCGCGGAGTCCCAAATCAAAATCTCTTTTACACCTATACAAGTGACTCGCGACTCTATCACCTCCAGCACTCGACCAGGTCACGATTTGACCTCACAGTAAATCCTGAAACATTTTTACCAAGCAATCCCCCAAAATGTCATGATAATACAATACATGATTATACACAGTGTTATGCCCATTATATAGAGTTATTATGCCCATTATATACAGTTATATTTTTAACGATTACATTCATGTTATTTTATGACAAAAAAAAAAAATTACGATAATATACATCCCTCCAGCCAAACCCCACTTCTAAGTGCCTAAAACAAGATAGACCCAGAAATGGACACACTTTAAAAATCTGGTTAATGACTACAGGAGCCTCTATATAAACAGACTGAGGCTTTCAAAAAATGAGAAACAGTGCATATTGCCCATCCAACGATCCAGCGACGCTGGCAGACCTTACGGCGTGACCCTTCTTCGGGCACATGAGTGCTACTCCTGGATGTCATCAAGTAGTAACTTACTGCCACAGTACTGATTATTGAGTTGCTCATCCCCCTTCATCCTACCAGGCCTTGGATCCGCGGAGTCCCAAATCAAAATCACTTTTACACCTCTGCAAGTGACTCGCGACTCTATCACTTCCAGCACTCGACCAGGTCAGGATTTGATTTCACAGTAAATCCTTAAAGATTTTTATCAAGCAATCCCAAAAATGTCATGATTATACAGTACATGATTACATGTATACACAGTATTATGCCCGCTATATACAGTTATTATTCCCGTTATATACAGTTATATTTTTAACAATTACATTCATTATTATAGAGTACATGATTATACATAGTATTATGCCCGCTATATACAGTTATTATTCCCGATATACATTTATATTTTTAACGATTACATTCATGTTATTTTATGACAAAACAAATATATGCGATAATTATAGCAAAGGACAGCTCTTGCTTTAAGAGCTGTCCTTTGCAGTGAGAGTCGCCGGGTCACAGCAGGTCCCGTCGGCTCTCCCCTCCCTCCCACACCCGGAGCTGCTGCGCCGGGCTCTCCTCCTCCCTGCACCCGGAAGAGGATCAGTGCAGTGAGGAGGTCACAAGTCCAGGCAGCACAGCTCTGTGCTGCCCGGACACAGGTGAGGGGGCAATGCGGGGCGGCGGGGGTCCGTGCTGGGCGGCGGGGGTCCGTGCGGGGCGGCGGGGGTCCGTGCTGGGTGGCGGGGGTCCGTGCGGGGCGGCAGTGGGTTCGCGTTAGAAGCCCATCGGCTTCTATGGGGCATCGCCAGATTTTTCTGGCTATGCCACCCGCCGCGGTAACCCAGCGGGGGATGCTTAGAGCATCCCGAAATGCGGTAAAAACCCCGACAACGGGGTTTTTACTGCATTTTCACTTTAGACAATCTCCCCCTGAGGCTTTCAAAAAATGAGAAAAAGTGCATATTACGCATCCAACGATCCAGCGACGCTGGAAGACCTCACGGCATGATCCTTCTTCGGGCAGGTAAGTGCTACTCCTGGATGTCATCAAGCAGTCACTTCCTGCCACAGTACTGATTATTGATTTGCTCATCCCCCTTCTTCTTCTTGGATCCGCGGAGTCCCAAATCAAAATCTCTTTTACACCTATGCAAGTGACTCGCGACTCTATCACCTCCAGCACTCGACCAGGTCACGATTTGACCTCATAGTAAATCCTGAAACATTTTTACCAAGCAATCCCCCAAAATGTCATGATAAAACAATACTTGATTATACACAGTGTTATGCCCATTATATACAGTTATTATGCCCATTATATACAGTTATATTTTTAACGATTATATTCATGTTATTTTATGACAAAAAAAAAAAATTAAGATAATATACATCCCTCCAGCCAAACCCCACTTCTAAGTGCCTTAAACAAGATAGACCCAGAAATGGACACACTTTAAAAATTTGGTAAATGACTACAGGAGCCTCTATATAAACAGACTGAGGCTTTCAAAAAATGAGAAACAGTGCATATTGCCCATCCAACGATCCAGCGACGCTGGCAGACCTTAAGGCGTGACCCTTCTTCGGGCACATAAGTGCTACTCCTGGATGTCATCAAGTAGCAACTTACTGCCACAGTACTGATTATTGAGTTGCTCATCCCCCGTCATCCTACCAGGCCTTGGATCCGCGGAGTCCCAAATCAAAATCACTTTTACACCTCTGCAAGTGACTCGCGACTCTATCACTTCCAGCACTCGACCAGGTCACGATTTGACCTCACAGTAAATCCTGAAAGAATTTTACCAAGCAATCCCCCAAAATGTCATGATAATACAATACATGATTATACACAGTGTTATGCCCGTTATATACAGTTATTATGCCCATTATATACAGTTATATTTTTAACGATTACATTCATGTTATTTTATGACAAAAAAAAATTACGATAATATACATCCCTCCAGCCAAACCCCACTTCTAAGTGCCTAAAACAAGATAGACCCAGAAATGGACACACTTTAAAAATCTGGTTAATGACTACAGGAGCCTCTATATAAACAGACTGAGGCTTTCAAAAAATGAGAAACAGTGCATATTGCCCATCCAAATATCCAGCGACGCTGGCAGACCTTACGGCGTGACCCTTCTTCGGGCACATAAGTGCTACTCCTGGATGTCATCAAGCAGTAACTTACTGCCACAGTACTGATTATTGAGTTGCTCATCCCCCTTCATCCTACCAGGCCTTGGATCCGCAGAGTCACAAATCAAAATCACTTTTACACCTCTGCAAGTGACTCGCGACTCTATCACTTCCAGCACTCGACCAGGTCAGGATTTGACCTCACAGTAAATCCTGAAAGATTTTTATCAAGCAATCCCAAAAATGTAATGATTGTACAGTACATGATTACATGTATACACAGTATTATGCCCGCTATATACAGTTATTATTCCCGTTATATACAGTTATATTTTTAACAATTACATTCATTATTATATAGTACATGATTATACATAGTATTATGCCCGCTATATACAGTTATTATTCCCGATATATAGTTATATTTTTAACGATTACATTCATGTTATTTTATGACAAAACAAATATATGCGATAATTATAGCAAAGGACAGCTCTTGCTTTAAGAGCTGTCCTTTGCGGTGAGAGTCGCCGGGTCACAGCAGGTCCCGGCGGCTCTCCCCTCCCTCCCACACCCAGCGCTGCTGCGCCGGGCTCTCCTCCTCCCTGCACCCAGAAGAGGATCAGTGCAGGGAGGAGGTCACAAGTCCAGGCAGAAAAGCTCTGTGCTGCCGGGACACAGGTGAGGGGGCAATGCGGGGCGGCGGGGGTCCGTTCTGGGCGGCGGGGGTCCGTGCGGGGCGGCAGTGGGTTCGCGTTAGAAGCCCATTGGCTTCTATGGGGCATCACCAGATTTTTATGGCGATGCCACCCGCTGCGGTAACCCAGCGTGGAATGCTTAGAGCATCCCGAAATGCGGTAAAAACCCGAATACGGGGGTTTTACCGCATTTTCAACTTAGACAATCTCCCCCTGAGGCTTTCAAAAAATGAGAAACAGTGCATATTACGCATCCAACGATCCAGCGACACTGGCAGACCTCACAGCATGATTCTTCTTCGGGCAGGTAAGTGCTACTCCTGGATGTCATCAAGCAGTCACTTCCTGCCACAGTACTGATTTGCTCATCCCCCTTCTTCTTCTTGGATCCGCGGAGTCCCAAATCAAAATCTCTTTTACACCTATACAAGTGACTCGCGACTCTATCACCTCCAGCACTCGACCAGGTCAAGATTTGACCTCACAGTAAATCCTGAAACATTTTTACCAAGCAATCCCCAAAATGTCATGATAATACAATACATGATTATACACAGTGTTATGCCCATTATATACAGTTATTATGCCCATTATATACAGTTATATTTTTAACGATTACATTCATGTTATTTTATGACAAAAAAAAAAGATAATATACATCCCTCCAGCCAAACCCCACTTCTAAGTGCCTAAAACAAGATAGACCCAGAAATGGACACACTTTAAAAATCTGGTTAATGACTACAGGAGCCTCTATATAAACAGACTGAGGCTTTCAAAAAATGAGAAACAGTGCATATTGCCCATCCAACGATCCAGCGACGATGGCAGACCTTACGGCGTGACCCTTCTTCGGGCACATAAGTGCTACTCCTGGATGTCATCAAGCAGTAACTTACTGCCACAGTACTGATTATTGAGTTGCTCATCCCCCTTCATCCTACCAGGCCTTGGATCCGCGGAGTCCCAAATCAAAATCACTTTTACACCTCTGCAAGTGACTCGTGACTCTATCACTTCCAGCACTCGACCAGGTCAGGATTTGACCTCACAGGAAATCCTGAAAGATTTTTATCAAGCAATCCCAAAAACGTCATAATTATACAGTAAATGATTACATGTATACACAGTATTATGCCCGCTATATACAGTTATTATTCCCGTTATATTCAGTTATATTTTTAACAATTACATTCATTATTATACAGTACATGATTATACATAGTATTATGCCCGCTATATACAGTTATTATTCCCGATATATAGTTATATTTTTAACGATTACATTCATGTTATTTTATGACAAATCTAATATATGCGATAATTATAGCAAAGGACAGCTCTTGCTTTAAGAGCTGTCCTTTGCGGTGAGAGTCGCCGGGTCACAGCAGGTCCCGGCGGCTCTCCCCTCCCTCCCACACCCGGCGCTGCTGCGCCGGGCTCTCCTCCTCCCTGCACCCGGAAGAGGATCAGTGCAGAGAGGAGGTCACAAGTCCAGGCAGCACAGCTCTGTGCTGCCCGGACAAAGGTGAGGGGGCAATGCGGGGCGGCGGGGGTCCGTGCTGGGCGGCGGGGGTCCGTGCGGGGCGGCAGTGGGTTCGCGTTAGAAGAACATTGGCTTCTATGGGGCATCGCCAGATTTTTCTGGCGATGCCACCCGCCGCGGTAACCCAGCGGGGAATGCTTAGAGCATCCCGAAATGCGGTAAAAACCCCGATAACGGGGTTTTTACCGCATTTCCACCTTAGACAATCTCCCCCTGAGGTTTTCAAAAAATGAGAAACAGTGCATATTACGCATCCAACGATCCAGCGACGCTGGCAGACCTCACGGCATGATTTTTCTTCGGGCAGGTAAGTGCTACTCCTGGATGTCATCAAGCAGTCACTTCCTGCCACAGTACTGATTTGCTCATCCCCCTTCTTCTTCTTGGATCCGCGGAGTCCCAAATCAAAATCTCTTTTACACCTATACAAGTGAATCGCGACTCTATCACCTCCAGCACTCGACCAGGTCACGATTTGACCTCACAGTAAATCCTGAAACATTTTTACCAAGCAATCCCCCAAAATGTCATGATAATACAATACATGATTATACACAGTGTTATGCCCATTATGTACAGTTATATTTTCAACGATTACATTCATGTTATTTTATGACAAAAAAAAAAAAAAATTAAGATAATATACATCCCTTCAGCCAAACCCCACTTCTAAGTGCCTAAAACAAGATAGACCCAGAAATGGACACACTTTAAAAATCTGGTTAATGACTACAGGAGCCTCTATATAAACAGACAGAGGCTTTCAAAAAATGAGAAACAGTGCATATTGCCCATCCAACGATCCAGCGACGCTGGCAGACCTTACGGCGTGATCCTTCTTTGGGCACATAAGTGCTACTCCTGGATGTCATCAAGCAGTAACTTACTGCCACAGTACTGATTATTGAGTTGCTCATCCCCCTTCATCCTACCAGGCCTTGGATCCGCGGAGTCCCAAATCAAAATCACTTTTACACCTCTGCAAGTGTCTCGCGACTCTATCACTTCCAGCACTCGACCAGGTCAGGATTTGACCTCACAGTAAATCCTGAAAGATTTTTATCAAGCAATCCCAAAAATGTCATGATTATACAGTACATGATTACATGTATACACAGTATTATGCCCGCTATATACAGTTATTATTCCCGTTATATACAGTTAAATTTTTAACAATTACATTCATTATTATATAGTACATGATTATACATAGTATTATGCCCGCTATATACAGTTATTAATCCCGATATATAGTTATATTTTTAACGATTACATTCATGTTATTTTATGACAAAACAAATATATGCGATAATTATAGCAAAGGACAGCTCTTGCTTTAAGAGCTGTCCTTTGCGGTGAGAGTCGCCGGGTCACAGCAGGTCCCGGCGGCTCTCCCCTCCCTCCCACACCCAGTGCTGCTGCGCCGGGCTCTCCTCCTCCCTGCACCCGGAAGAGGATCAGTGCAGGGAGGAGGTCACAAGTCCAGGCAGCACAGCTCTGTGCTGCCCGGACACAGGTGAGGGGGCAATGCGGGGCGGCGGGGGTCCGTTCTGGGCGGCGGGGGTCCGTGCGGGGCGGCAGTGGGTTCGCGTTAGAAGCCCATTGGCTTCTATGCGGCATCACCAGATTTTTGTGGCGGTGCCACCCGCCGCGGTAACCCAGCGGGGAATGCTTAGAGCATCCCGAAATGCGGTAAAAACCCCGATAACGGGGGTTTTACCGCATTTTCACCTTAGACAATCTCCCCCTGAGGCTTTAAAAAAATGAGAAACAGTGCATATTACGCATCCAACGATCCAGCGACGCTGGCAGACCTCACGGCATGATTCTTCTTCGGGCAGGTAAGTGCTACTCCTGGATGTCATCAAGCAGTCACTTCCTGCCACAGTACTGATTTGCTCATCCCCCTTCTTCTTCTTGGATCCGCGGAGTCCCAAATAAAAATCTCTTTTACACCTATACAAGTGACTCGCGACTCTATCACCTCCAGCACTCAACCAGGTCACGATTTGACCTCACAGTAAATCCTGAAACATTTTTACCAAGCAATCCCCCAAAATGTCATGATAATACAATACATGATTATACACAGTGTTATGCCCATTATATACAGTTATTATGCCCATTATATACAGTTATATTTTTAACGATTACATTCATGTTATTTTATGAAAAAAAAAAAAAAATTACGATATTATACATCTCTCCAGGCAAACCCCACTTCTAAGTGCCTAAAACAAGATAGACCCAGAAATGGACACACTTTAAAAATCTGGTTAATGACTACAGGAGCCTCTATATAAACAGACTGAGGCTTTCAAAAAATGAGAAACAGTGCATATTGCCCATCCAACGATCCAGCGACGATGGCAGACCTTACGGCGTGACTCTTCTTCAGGCACATAAGTGCTACTCCTGGATGTCATCAAGCAGTAACTTACTGCCACAGTACTGATTATTGAGTTGCTCATCCCCCTTCATCCTACCAGGCCTTGGATCCGCGGAGTCCCAAATCAAAATCACTTTTACACCTCTGCAAGTGACTCGTGACTCTATCACTTCCAGCACTCGACCAGGTCAGGATTTGACCTCACAGGAAATCCTGAAAGATTTTTATCAAGCAATCCCAAAAACGTCATAATTATACAGTACATGATTACATGTATACACAGTATTATGCCCGCTATATACAGTTATTATTCCCGTTATATTCAGTTATATTTTTAACAATTACATTCATTATTATACAGTACATGATTATACATAGTATTATGCCCGCTATATACAGTTATTATTCCCGTTATATACAGTTACATTTTTAACAATAACATTCATTATTATATAGTACATGATTATACATAGTATTATGCCCGCTATATACAGTTATTTTTCCCGATATATAGTTATATTTTTAACGATTACATTCATGTTATTTTATGACAAAACTAATATATGCGATAATTATAGCAAAGGACAGCTCTTGCTTTAAGAGCTATCCTTTGCGGTGAGAGTCGCCGGGTCACAGCAGGTCCCGGCAGCTCTCCCCTCCCTCCCACACCCGGCGCTGCTGCGCCGGGCTCTCCTCCTCCCTGCACCCGGAAGAGGATCAGTGCAGGGAGGAGGTCACAAGTCCAGGCAGCACAGCTCTGTGCTGCCCGGACAAAGGTGAGGGGGCAATGCGGGTCGGCAGGGGTCCGTGCTGGGCGGCGGAGGTCCATGCGGGGCGGCAGTGGGTTCGCGTTAGAAGCCCATTGGCTTCTATGGGGCATCACCAGATTTTTATGGCGATGCCACCCGCCGCGTTAACCCAGCGGGGAATGCTTAGAGCATCCCGAAATGCGGTAAAAACCCCGATAACGGGGTTTTACCGCATTTTCAACTTAGACAATCTCCCCCTGAGGCTTTCAAAAAATGAGAAACAGTGCATATTACGCATCCAACGATCCAGCGACGCTGGCAGACCTCACGGCATGATTCTTCTTCGGGCAGGTAAGTGCTACTCCTGGATGTCATCAAGCAGTCACTTCCTGCCACAGTACTGATTTGCTCATCCCCCTTCTTTTTCTTGGATCCGCGGAGTCCCAAATCAAAATCTCTTTTACACCTATACAAGTGACTCGCGACTCTATCACCTCCAGCACTCGACCAGGTCACAATTTGACCTCACAGTAAATCTTGAAACATTTTTACCAAGCAATCCCCAAAATGTCATGATAATACAATACATGATTATACACAGTGTTATGCCCATTATATACAGTTATTATGCCCATTATATACAGTTATATTTTTAACGATTACATTCATGTTATTTTATGACAAAAAAAAGAAAAAAAGATAATATACATCCCTCCAGCCAAACCCCACTTCTAAGTGCCTAAAACAAGATAGACCCAGAAATTGACACACTTTAAAAATCTGGTTAATGACTACAGGAGCCTCTATATAAACAGACTGAGGCTTTCAAAAAATGAGAAACAGTGCATATTGCCCATCCGACGATCCAGCGACGATGGCAGACCTTACGGCGTGACTCTTCTTCGGGCACATAGTGCCACTCCTGGATGTCATCAAGCAGTAACTTACTGCCACAGTACTGATTATTGAGTTGCTCATCCTCCTTCATCCTACCAGGCCTTGGATCCGCGGAGTCCCAAATCAAAATCACTTTTACACCTCTGCAAGTGACTCGTGACTCTATCACTTCCAGCACTCGACCAGGTCAGGATTTGACCTCACAGGAAATCCTGAAAGATTTTTATCAAGCAATCCCAAAAACGTCATAATTATACAGTACATGATTACATGTATACACAGTATTATGCCCGCTATATACAGTTATTATTCCCGTTATATTCAGTTATATTTTTAACAATTACTTTCATTATTATACAGTACATGATTATACATAGTATTATGCCCGCTATATACAGTTATTATTCCCGTTATATACAGTTATATTTTTAAAGATTACATTCATGTTATTTTATGACAAAAAAATTAAGATGATATACATCCCTCCAGCCAAACCCCACTTCTAAGTGCCTAAGACAAGATAGACACAGAAATGAACACAATTAAAAAATGTGGTGAATGACTAGAGGAGCCTCTATATAAACAGACTGAGGCTTTCAATAAATGAGAAACAGTGCATATTGCCCATCCAATGATCCAGCGACGCAGGCAGACCTCACGGCATGATCCTTCTTCAGGCAGGTAAGTGCTACTCCTGGATGTCATCAAGCAGTAACTTACTGCCACAGTACTGATTATTGATTTGCTCATCCCCCTTCTTCCTACCAGGCCTTGGATCCGCGGAGTCCCAAATCAAAATCTCTTTTACACCTCTGCAAGTGACTCGCGACTCTAGCATCTCCAGCACTCGACCAGGTCAGGATTTGACCTCACAGTAAATCCTGAAAGATTTTTACCAAGCAATCCCCCAAAATGTCATGATAATACAATACATGATTATACACAGTGTTATGCCCATTATATACAGTTATTATGCCCATTATATACAGTTATATTTTTAACGATTACATTCATGTTATTTTATGACAAAAAAAAAAATTACGATAATATACATCCCTCCAGCCAAACCCCACTTCTAAGTGCCTAAAACAAGATAGACCCAGAAATGGACACACTTTAAAAATCTGGTTAATGACTACAGGAGCCTCTATATAAACAGACTGAGGCTTTCAAAAAATGAGAAACAGTGCATATTGCCCATCCAACGATCCAGCGACGCTGGCAGACCTTACGGCGTGATCCTTCTTTGGGCACATAAGTGCTACTCCTGGATGTCATCAAGCAGTAACTTACTGCCACAGTACTGATTATTGAGTTGCTCATCCTCCTTCTTCCTACCAGGCCTTGGATCAGCGGAGTCCCAAATCAAAATTACTTTTATACCTCTGCAAGTGACTCGTAACTCTATCACCTCCTGCACTCGACCAGGTCAGGATTTGACCTCACAGTAAATCCTGAAAGATTTTTATCAAGCAATCCCAAAAAATGTCATGATTATACAGTACATGATTACATGTATACACAGTATTATGCCCGCTATGTACAGTTATTATTCACGTTATATACATTTATATTTCTAATGATTACACTCATGATTATACAGTACATGATTAAACACAGAATTATGCCCGTTATATACATTTAATTTTCCCAATATAGTTATATTTTAACGATTACATTCATGTTATTTTATGACAAAAAAATTAAGATAATATACATTCCTCCAGCCAAACCCCACTTCTAAGTGCTTAAGACAAGATAGACCCAGAAATTAACACAATTGAAAAATGTGGCGAATGACTAGAGGAGCCTCTATATAAACAGACTGAGGCTTTCAAAAAATGAGAAACAGTGCATATTGCCCATCCAACGATCCAGCGACGCAGGCAGACCTCACGGCATGATCCTTCTTCGGGCAGGTAAGTGCTACTCCTGGATGTCATCAAGCAGTCACTTTCTGCCACAGTACTGATTATTGATTTGCTCATCCCCCTTCTTTCTACCAGGCCTTGGATCCGCGGAGTCCCAAATCAAAATCTCGTTTACACCTCTGCAAGTGACTCGCGACTCTAGCATCTCCAGCACTCGACCAGGTCAGGATTTGACCTCACAGTAAATCCTGAAAGATTTTTACAAAGCAATCCCCGAAAAAGTCATGATAATACAGTACATGATTATACACAGTGTTATGCCCATTATATACAGTTATTATGCCCATTATATACTGTTATATTTTTAACGATTACATTCATGTTATTTTATCACAAAAAAAAATTAAGATAATATACATCCCTCCAGCCAAACCCCACCTCTAAGTGCCTAAGACAAGATAGACCCAGAAATGAACACAATTGAAAAATGTGGTTAACGACTAGAGGAGCCTCTATATAAACAGACTGAGGCTGTCAAAAAATGAGAAACACTGCATATTGCCCATCAAACGATCCAGCGACGCTGGCAGACCTTACGGCGTGACCCTTCTTCGGGCACATAAGTGCTACTCCTGGATGTCATCAAGCAGTAACTTACTGCCACAGTACTGATTATTGAGTTGCTCATCCTCCTTCTTCCTACCAGGCCTTGGATCAGCCGAGTCCCAAATCAAAATTACTTTTATACCTCTGCAAGTGACTCGTAACTCTATCACCTCCTGCACTCGACCAGGTCAGGATTTGACCTCACAGTAAATCCTGAAAGATTTTTATCAAGCAATCCCAAAAAATGTCATGATTATACAGTACATGATTACATGTATACACAGTATTATGCCCGCTATGTACAGTTATTATTCCCGTTATATACAGTTATATTTCTAATGATTACACTCATGATTATACAGTACATGATTATACACAGAATTATGCCCGTTATATACAGTTAATTTTCCCGATATACAGTTATATTTTCAACGATTACATTCATGTTATTTTATGACAAAAAAATTAAGATAATATACATCCCTCCAGCCAAACCCCACTTCTAAGTGCCTAAGACAAGATAGACCCAGAAATGAACACAATTGAAAAATGTGGTTAATGACTAGAGGAGCCTCTATATAAACAGACTGAGGCTTTCAAAAAATGAGAAACAGTGCATATTGCCCATCAAACGATCCAGCGACGCTGGCAGACCTTAGGGCGTGATCGTTCTTCGGGCACATAAGTGCTACTCCTGGATGTCATCAAGCAGTAACTTACTGCCACAGTACTGATTATTGATTTGCTCATCCCCCTTCTTCCTACCAGGCCTTGGATCCGCGGAGTCCCAAATCAAAATCTCTTTTACACCTCTGCAAGTGACTCGCGACTCTAGCATCTCCAGCACTCGACCAGGTCAGGATTTGACCTCACAGTAAATCCTGAAAGATTTTTACCAAGCAATCCCCCAAAATGTCATGATAATACAATACATGATTATACACAGTGTTATGCCCATTATATACAGTTATTATGCCCATTATATACAGTTATATTTTTAACGATTACATTCATGTTATTTTATGACAAAAAAAAAAAATTACGATAATATACATCCCTCCAGCCAAACCCCACTTCTAAGTGCCTAAAACAAGATAGACCCAGAAATGGACACACTTTAAAAATCTGGTTAATGACTACAGGAGCCTCTATATAAACAGACTGAGGCTTTCAAAAAATGAGAAACAGTGCATATTGCCCATCCAACGATCCAGCGACGCTGGCAGACCTTACGGCGTGATCCTTCTTTGGGCACATAAGTGCTACTCCTGGATGTCATCAAGCAGTAACTTACTGCCACAGTACTGATTATTGAGTTGCTCATCCTCCTTCTTCCTACCAGGCCTTGGATCAGCGGAGTCCCAAATCAAAATTACTTTTATACCTCTGCAAGTGACTCGTAACTCTATCACCTCCTGCACTCGACCAGGTCAGGATTTGACCTCACAGTAAATCCTGAAAGATTTTTATCAAGCAATCCCAAAAAATGTCATGATTATACAGTACATGATTACATGTATACACAGTATTATGCCCGCTATGTACAGTTATTATTCACGTTATATACATTTATATTTCTAATGATTACACTCATGATTATACAGTACATGATTAAACACAGAATTATGCCCGTTATATACAGTTAATTTTCCCAATATAGTTATATTTTAACGATTACATTCATGTTATTTTATGACAAAAAAATTAAGATAATATACATTCCTCCAGCCAAACCCCACTTCTAAGTGCTTAAGACAAGATAGACCCAGAAATTAACACAATTGAAAAATGTGGCGAATGACTAGAGGAGCCTCTATATAAACAGACTGAGGCTTTCAAAAAATGAGAAACAGTGCATATTGCCCATCCAACGATCCAGCGACGCAGGCAGACCTCACGGCATGATCCTTCTTCGGGCAGGTAAGTGCTACTCCTGGATGTCATCAAGCAGTCACTTTTTGCCACAGTACTGATTATTGATTTGCTCATCCCCCTTCTTCCTACCAGGCCTTGGATCCACGGAGTCCCAAATCAAAATCTCTTTTACACCTCTGCAAGTGACTCGCGACTCTAGCATCTCCAGCACTCGACCAGGTCAGGATTTGACCTCACAGTAAATCCTGAAAGATTTTTACCAAGCAATCCCCAAAAATGTCATCATAATACAGTACATGATTATACACAGTGTTATGCCCGTTATATAAAGTTATTATGCCCATTATATACAGTTATATTTTTGACAATTACATTCATGTTATATTATCACAAAAAAAAAATTAAGATAATATACATCCCTCAAGCCAAACCCGACTTCTAAGTGCCTAAGACAAGATAGACCCAGAAATGAACACAATTTAAAAATGTTGTTAATGACTAGAGGAGCCTCTATATAAACAGACTGAGGCTTTCAAAAAATGAGAAACAGTGCATATTGCCCATCAAACGATCCAGCGACGCTGGCAGACCTTAGGGCGTGATCGTTCTTCGGGCACATAAGTGCTACTCCTGGATGTCATCAAGCAGTAACTTACTGCCACAGTACTGATTATTGATTTGCTCATCCCCCTTCTTCCTACCAGGCCTTGGATCCGCGGAGTCCCAAATCAAAATCTCTTTTACACCTCTGCAAGTGACTCGCGACTCTAGCATCTCCAGCACTCGACCAGGTCAGGATTTGACCTCACAGTAAATCCTGAAAGATTTTTACCAAGCAATCCCCCAAAATGTCATGATAATACAATACATGATTATACACAGTGTTATGCCCATTATATACAGTTATTATGCCCATTATATACAGTTATATTTTTAACGATTACATTCATGTTATTTTATGACAAAAAAAAAAATTACGATAATATACATCCCTCCAGCCAAACCCCACTTCTAAGTGCCTAAAACAAGATAGACCCAGAAATGGACACACTTTAAAAATCTGGTTAATGACTACAGGAGCCTCTATATAAAAAGACTGAGGCTTTCAAAAAATGAGAAACAGTGCATATTGCCCATCCAACGATCCAGCGACGCTGGCAGACCTTACGGCGTGATCCTTCTTTGGGCACATAAGTGCTACTCCTGGATGTCATCAAGCAGTAACTTACTGCCACAGTACTGATTATTGAGTTGCTCATCCTCCTTCTTCCTACCAGGCCTTGGATCAGCGGAGTCCCAAATCAAAATTACTTTTATACCTCTGCAAGTGACTCGTAACTCTATCACCTCCTGCACTCGACCAGGTCAGGATTTGACCTCACAGTAAATCCTGAAAGATTTTTATCAAGCAATCCCAAAAAATGTCATGATTATACAGTACATGATTACATGTATACACAGTATTATGCCCGCTATGTACAGTTATTATTCACGTTATATACATTTATATTTCTAATGATTACACTCATGATTATACAGTACATGATTAACCCCTTCCTGACAGAGCTAGTTTTTGCGTTCCTGACAGAGCCATTTTTTTCAAATCTGACATGTCTCACTTAAGTGGGGATAACTTTTTTTTGCTTTTACTTATCCCAGTGATTTTGAGATTGTTTTTTCGTGACACATTGTACTTCAAATTAGTGGTAAATTTGGGTCGATACAGTCTGTGTTTTTTTGTGAAAAATACCAAAATGTCGTGAAAAAATGGAAAATTTAGCGATTTGCAAAATGTTAAATTTTCTGCTTGTGAGACAAATAATCATACCACTCAAAATAGTTAATAACTAACATAGACCATATGTCTACTTTATATTTCCATCATTATTTCAACTTCCTTTTAATTTTTTTGGACACTAGGAGGCTTACAATATGAATAGCAAATTCTCAAATTTTCAAGAAAATTTCAAACACTGATTTTTTTAGGGACCAGTTCAGTTCTGATGTGACTTTGAGGGACTTGTATGTGAGACACCCCCATAAATGATGCCATTTCAAAAACTGCACCCCTCACAGTATTCAAAACAGCATTTTGGAAGTTTGTTAACCCTTTAGGTGTTTCACAGGAATTAAAACAAAGTGTAGGTGAAATTTCAAAATTTCATTTTTTTTTCGGATTTTCAATTTTAATACATTTTTCTAAGGAACACAGTAGATTTTACTAGAGAAATGTGACTAAAAATTGATTCCCCCAATTCTTTGGTTTTCATAAATATCCTATATGTGGCCCTAGTGTGCACGGTGACCAAACCACCGGCTTCATAATAGAAGGAGCACCTACTTGATTTTGGAGCCTCCTTTTTATGAGATTATTTTTTAGGCACCATGTAGGTTTCTAGGCACCATAAGATGCTAAAAGTTAGGAACCCCCCCACAAGTGACCCCATTTTGCAAACTACACCCCTCAGGGAATTCATCTAGGGGTATAGTGTACATTTCAAACCCCCAGGGGTTTCACCAATTGTGGTACAACTGGGCAGTGAAAATGAAAAAAAATAATTTTTCATTTTCACAGCTCAGTTGTATCAAAATTGGTGAAACCCCGGGGGGTTTGAAATGTACTCTATACCCCTAGATGAATTCCCTGAGGGGTGTAGTTTTCAAAATGGGGTCACTTGTGGGGGGGTTCCACTGTATGGGTGTTTCGGGGGTCATTCAACCAGAATCTGTGCTGCAAAATCCAAAAATCACTCCTTCCCTTCTGAGTCCTGCCATGCACCCAACTGGTATTTTTTGGTCACATGTGAGGCATTGCCGTACCCGGGAGAAATTGGGGCACAGATTTTGGGGTGCTTTGTCTCCTTCATTCCTTGTGAAAATGAAAAATTTTGAGCCAGATCTGCATTTTTGTGTAAAAAAATTTATTTTTTTACACAAAAATGCAGTTCTGGCTCAAAATTTTTAATTTTCACAAGGAATGAAGGAGACAAAGCACCCCAAAATCTGTGCCCCAATTTCTCCCGGGTACGGCAATGCCTCACATGTGACCAAAAAATACCAGTTGGGTGCATGGCAGGACTCAGAAGGGAAGGAGTGATTTTTGGTGGTGGAATGAATGGCGGGTGCTATGTCGCATTAGCAAGACCCCCGAAGCACCAATACAGTGGAACCCCCCCACAAGTGACCCCATTTTGGTCACCAGCTTTGGGAGGGGGGCTGGCGCTGCGGCTGGCGGGGGGGTGGGAGGGGTGCTGGCGCTGCGGCAGCCGGGTGGGTGGGAGGGAGGGGGGCTGCCGGGTGGGAGGGGGGGGGCTGGCGATCGTAGGTGATCGGTGCGGTATACGCACACACACACACACACACACATATATATATATATATATATATATATGTGTGTATATATATATATATATATACATATATATACATATATATACACACACATATATATATATATATATATATATATGTGTGTGTGTATATATATATATATATATATATATATACACATTTGCACATTTTTTTTTATTTTATTTTATTTTTTTAACTTTTCCAGCAGCAGCATGATGCTGCTGCTGCTGCTGCTGCTGCGGGGGGGAGGGGGGAGGAGGGGAGCGCAGCGTGCGCTCCGGACGTAGCGGTGGAGCCGCTGGAGCTGCTGCTGCTGCCGGGTGAGTGCCCGGCGGGTGGGAGGGGGGTGCTGCCGCTCGGTGGTGATCGGTGCTGCACCGATCACCACCGATCCCTGTGTTACCGAGCGGCTTAGCCGCCGGTAACACAGGAAACGCTGTGAATGGCTGTTCAGATTTGAACAGCCAATCACAGCGATCGCCGACCGGGGGGGGCACCCCTGCCCCCCCTGGGCGACGAGGGGGGATGTCTGCTGTCAGGGACAGCAGACATCACCTAACTGTCACTGCGTCTCTAGACGCAGTGACAGTTTGAAGTCATGACGTACATGTACGTCAAATGTCGGGAAGTACTTCCCGACCATGACGTACATGTACGTCAAATGTCGGGAAGGGGTTAAACACAGAATTATGCCCGTTATATACAGTTAATTTTCCCAATATAGTTATATTTTAACGATTACATTCATGTTATTTTATGACAAAAAAATTAAGATAATATACATTCCTCCAGCCAAACCCCACTTCTAAGTGCTTAAGACAAGATAGACCCAGAAATTAACACAATTGAAAAATGTGGCGAATGACTAGAGGAGCCTCTATATAAACAGACTGAGGCTTTCAAAAAATGAGAAACAGTGCATATTGCCCATCCAACGATCCAGCGACGCAGGCAGACCTCACGGCATGATCCTTCTTCGGGCAGGTAAGTGCTACTCCTGGATGTCATCAAGCAGTCACTTTCTGCCACAGTACTGATTATTGATTTGCTCATCCCCCTTCTTTCTACCAGGCCTTGGATCCGCGGAGTCCCAAATCAAAATCTCGTTTACACCTCTGCAAGTGACTCGCGACTCTAGCATCTCCAGCACTCGACCAGGTCAGGATTTGACCTCACAGTAAATCCTGAAAGATTTTTACAAAGCAATCCCCGAAAAAGTCATGATAATACAGTACATGATTATACACAGTGTTATGCCCATTATATACAGTTATTATGCCCATTATATACTGTTATATTTTTAACGATTACATTCATGTTATTTTATCACAAAAAAAAATTAAGATAATATACATCCCTCCAGCCAAACCCCACCTCTAAGTGCCTAAGACAAGATAGACCCAGAAATGAACACAATTGAAAAATGTGGTTAACGACTAGAGGAGCCTCTATATAAACAGACTGAGGCTGTCAAAAAATGAGAAACACTGCATATTGCCCATCAAATGATCCAGCGACGCTGGCAGACCTTACGGCGTGACCCTTCTTCGGGCACATAAGTGCTACTCCTGGATGTCATCAAGCAGTAACTTACTGCCACAGTACTGATTATTGAGTTGCTCATCCTCCTTCTTCCTACCAGGCCTTGGATCAGCCGAGTCCCAAATCAAAATTACTTTTATACCTCTGCAAGTGACTCGTAACTCTATCACCTCCTGCACTCGACCAGGTCAGGATTTGACCTCACAGTAAATCCTGAAAGATTTTTATCAAGCAATCCCAAAAAATGTCATGATTATACAGTACATGATTACATGTATACACAGTATTATGCCCGCTATGTACAGTTATTATTCCCGTTATATACAGTTATATTTCTAATGATTACACTCATGATTATACAGTACATGATTATACACAGAATTATGCCCGTTATATACAGTTAATTTTCCCGATATACAGTTATATTTTCAACGATTACATTCATGTTATTTTATGACAAAAAAATTAAGATAATATACATCCCTCCAGCCAAACCCCACTTCTAAGTGCCTAAGACAAGATAGACCCAGAAATGAACACAATTGAAAAATGTGGTTAATGACTAGAGGAGCCTCTATATAAACAGACTGATGCTTTCAAAAAATGAGAAACAGTGCATATTGCCCATCCAACGATTCAGCGACGCAGGCAGACCTCACGGCATGATCCTTCTTCGGGCAGGTAAGTGCTACTCCTGGATGTCATCAAGCAGTCACTTTTTGCCACAGTACTGATTATTGATTTGCTCATCCCCCTTCTTCCTACCAGGCCTTGGATCCACGGAGTCCCAAATCAAAATCTCTTTTACACCTCTGCAAGTGACTCGCGACTCTAGCATCTCCAGCACTCGACCAGGTCAGGATTTGACCTCACAGTAAATCCTGAAAGATTTTTACCAAGCAATCCCCAAAAATGTCATCATAATACAGTACATGATTATACACAGTGTTATGCCCGTTATATACAGTTATTATGCCCATTATATACAGTTATATTTTTGACAATTACATTCATGTTATATTATCACAAAAAAAAAATTAAGATAATATACATCCCTCAAGCCAAACCCGACTTCTAAGTGCCTAAGACAAGATAGACCCAGAAATGAACACAATTTAAAAATGTTGTTAATGACTAGAGGAGCCTCTATATAAACAGACTGAGGCTTTCAAAAAATGAGAAACAGTGCATATTGCCCATCAAACGATCCAGCGACGCTGGCAGACCTTAGGGCGTGATCGTTCTTCGGGCACATAAGTGCTACTCCTGGATGTCATCAAGCAGTAACTTACTGCCACAGTACTGATTATTGATTTGCTCATCCCCCTTCTTCCTACCAGGCCTTGGATCCGCGGAGTCCCAAATCAAAATCTCTTTTACACCTCTGCAAGTGACTCGCGACTCTAGCATCTCCAGCACTCGACCAGGTCAGGATTTGACCTCACAGTAAATCCTGAAAGATTTTTACCAAGCAATCCCCCAAAATGTCATGATAATACAATACATGATTATACACAGTGTTATGCCCATTATATACAGTTATTATGCCCATTATATACAGTTATATTTTTAACGATTACATTCATGTTATTTTATGACAAAAAAAAAAAATTACGATAATATACATCCCTCCAGCCAAACCCCACTTCTAAGTGCCTAAAACAAGATAGACCCAGAAATGGACACACTTTAAAAATCTGGTTAATGACTACAGGAGCCTCTATATAAACAGACTGAGGCTTTCAAAAAATGAGAAACAGTGCATATTGCCCATCCAACGATCCAGCGACGCTGGCAGACCTTACGGCGTGATCCTTCTTTGGGCACATAAGTGCTACTCCTGGATGTCATCAAGCAGTAACTTACTGCCACAGTACTGATTATTGAGTTGCTCATCCTCCTTCTTCCTACCAGGCCTTGGATCAGCGGAGTCCCAAATCAAAATTACTTTTATACCTCTGCAAGTGACTCGTAACTCTATCACCTCCTGCACTCGACCAGGTCAGGATTTGACCTCACAGTAAATCCTGAAAGATTTTTATCAAGCAATCCCAAAAAATGTCATGATTATACAGTACATGATTACATGTATACACAGTATTATGCCCGCTATGTACAGTTATTATTCACGTTATATACATTTATATTTCTAATGATTACACTCATGATTATACAGTACATGATTAAACACAGAATTATGCCCGTTATATACAGTTAATTTTCCCAATATAGTTATATTTTAACGATTACATTCATGTTATTTTATGACAAAAAAATTAAGATAATATACATTCCTCCAGCCAAACCCCACTTCTAAGTGCTTAAGACAAGATAGACCCAGAAATTAACACAATTGAAAAATGTGGCGAATGACTAGAGGAGCCTCTATATAAACAGACTGAGGCTTTCAAAAAATGAGAAACAGTGCATATTGCCCATCCAACGATCCAGCGACGCAGGCAGACCTCACGGCATGATCCTTCTTCGGGCAGGTAAGTGCTACTCCTGGATGTCATCAAGCAGTCACTTTCTGCCACAGTACTGATTATTGATTTGCTCATCCCCCTTCTTTCTACCAGGCCTTGGATCCGCGGAGTCCCAAATCAAAATCTCGTTTACACCTCTGCAAGTGACTCGCGACTCTAGCATCTCCAGCACTCGACCAGGTCAGGATTTGACCTCACAGTAAATCCTGAAAGATTTTTACAAAGCAATCCCCGAAAAAGTCATGATAATACAGTACATGATTATACACAGTGTTATGCCCATTATATACAGTTATTATGCCCATTATATACTGTTATATTTTTAACGATTACATTCATGTTATTTTATCACAAAAAAAAATTAAGATAATATACATCCCTCCAGCCAAACCCCACCTCTAAGTGCCTAAGACAAGATAGACCCAGAAATGAACACAATTGAAAAATGTGGTTAACGACTAGAGGAGCCTCTATATAAACAGACTGAGGCTGTCAAAAAATGAGAAACACTGCATATTGCCCATCAAACGATCCAGCGACGCTGGCAGACCTTACGGCGTGACCCTTCTTCGGGCACATAAGTGCTACTCCTGGATGTCATCAAGCAGTAACTTACTGCCACAGTACTGATTATTGAGTTGCTCATCCTCCTTCTTCCTACCAGGCCTTGGATCAGCCGAGTCCCAAATCAAAATTACTTTTATACCTCTGCAAGTGACTCGTAACTCTATCACCTCCTGCACTCGACCAGGTCAGGATTTGACCTCACAGTAAATCCTGAAAGATTTTTATCAAGCAATCCCAAAAAATGTCATGATTATACAGTACATGATTACATGTATACACAGTATTATGCCCGCTATGTACAGTTATTATTCCCGTTATATACAGTTATATTTCTAATGATTACACTCATGATTATACAGTACATGATTATACACAGAATTATGCCCGTTAAATACAGTTAATTTTCCCGATATACAGTTATATTTTCAACGATTACATTCATGTTATTTTATGACAAAAAAATTAAGATAATATACATCCCTCCAGCCAAACCCCACTTCTAAGTGCCTAAGACAAGATAGACCCAGAAATGAACACAATTGAAAAATGTGGTTAATGACTAGAGGAGCCTCTATATAAACAGACTGATGCTTTCAAAAAATGAGAAACAGTGCATATTGCCCATCCAACGATTCAGCGACGCAGGCAGACCTCACGGCATGATCCTTCTTCGGGCAGGTAAGTGCTACTCCTGGATGTCATCAAGCAGTCACTTTTTGCCACAGTACTGATTATTGATTTGCTCATCCCCCTTCTTCCTACCAGGCCTTGGATCCACGGAGTCCCAAATCAAAATCTCTTTTACACCTCTGCAAGTGACTCGCGACTCTAGCATCTCCAGCACTCGACCAGGTCAGGATTTGACCTCACAGTAAATCCTGAAAGATTTTTACCAAGCAATCCCCAAAAATGTCATCATAATACAGTACATGATTATACACAGTGTTATGCCCGTTATATACAGTTATTATGCCCATTATATACAGTTATATTTTTGACAATTACATTCATGTTATATTATCACAAAAAAAAAATTAAGATAATATACATCCCTCAAGCCAAACCCGACTTCTAAGTGCCTAAGACAAGATAGACCCAGAAATGAACACAATTTAAAAATGTTGTTAATGACTAGAGGAGCCTCTATATAAACAGACTGAGGCTTTCAAAAAATGAGAAACAGTGCATATTGCCCATCAAACGATCCAGCGACGCTGGCAGACCTTAGGGCGTGATCGTTCTTCGGGCACATAAGTGCTACTCCTGGATGTCATCAAGCAGTAACTTACTGCCACAGTACTGATTATTGATTTGCTCATCCCCCTTCTTCCTACCAGGCCTTGGATCCGCGGAGTCCCAAATCAAAATCTCTTTTACACCTCTGCAAGTGACTCGCGACTCTAGCATCTCCAGCACTCGACCAGGTCAGGATTTGACCTCACAGTAAATCCTGAAAGATTTTTACCAAGCAATCCCCCAAAATGTCATGATAATACAATACATGATTATACACAGTGTTATGCCCATTATATACAGTTATTATGCCCATTATATACAGTTATATTTTTAACGATTACATTCATGTTATTTTATGACAAAAAAAAAAAATTACGATAATATACATCCCTCCAGCCAAACCCCACTTCTAAGTGCCTAAAACAAGATAGACCCAGAAATGGACACACTTTAAAAATCTGGTTAATGACTACAGGAGCCTCTATATAAACAGACTGAGGCTTTCAAAAAATGAGAAACAGTGCATATTGCCCATCCAACGATCCAGCGACGCTGGCAGACCTTACGGCGTGATCCTTCTTTGGGCACATAAGTACTACTCCTGGATGTCATCAAGCAGTAACTTACTGCCACAGTACTGATTATTGAGTTGCTCATCCTCCTTCTTCCTACCAGGCCTTGGATCAGCGGAGTCCCAAATCAAAATTACTTTTATACCTCTGCAAGTGACTCGTAACTCTATCACCTCCTGCACTCGACCAGGTCAGGATTTGACCTCACAGTAAATCCTGAAAGATTTTTATCAAGCAACCCCAAAAAATGTCATGATTATACAGTACATGATTACATGTATACACAGTATTATGCCCGCTATGTACAGTTATTATTCACGTTATATACATTTATATTTCTAATGATTACACTCATGATTATACAGTACATGATTAAACACAGAATTATGCCCGTTATATACAGTTAATTTTCCCAATATAGTTATATTTTAACGATTACATTCATGTTATTTTATGACAAAAAAATTAAGATAATATACATTCCTCCAGCCAAACCCCACTTCTAAGTGCTTAAGACAAGATAGACCCAGAAATTAACACAATTGAAAAATGTGGCGAATGACTAGAGGAGCCTCTATATAAACAGACTGAGGCTTTCAAAAAATGAGAAACAGTGCATATTGCCCATCCAACGATCCAGCGACGCAGGCAGACCTCACGGCATGATCCTTCTTCGGGCAGGTAAGTGCTACTCCTGGATGTCATCAAGCAGTCACTTTTTGCCACAGTACTGATTATTGATTTGCTCATCCCCCTTCTTCCTACCAGGCCTTGGATCCACGGAGTCCCAAATCAAAATCTCTTTTACACCTCTGCAAGTGACTCGCGACTCTAGCATCTCCAGCACTCGACCAGGTCAGGATTTGACCTCACAGTAAATCCTGAAAGATTTTTACCAAGCAATCCCCAAAAATGTCATCATAATACAGTACATGATTATACACAGTGTTATGCCCGTTATATACAGTTATTATGCCCATTATATACAGTTATATTTTTGACAATTACATTCATGTTATATTATCACAAAAAAAAAATTAAGATAATATACATCCCTCAAGCCAAACCCGACTTCTAAGTGCCTAAGACAAGATAGACCCAGAAATGAACACAATTTAAAAATGTTGTTAATGACTAGAGGAGCCGCTATATAAACAGACTGAGGCTTTCAAAAAATGAGAAACAGTGCATATTGCCCATCAAACGATCCAGCGACGCTGGCAGACCTTAGGGCGTGATCGTTCTTCGGGCGCATAAGTGCTACTCCTGGATGTCATCAAGCAGTAACTTACTGCCACAGTACTGATTATTGATTTGCTCATCCCCCTTCTTCCTACCAGGCCTTGGATCCGCGGAGTCCCAAATCAAAATCTCTTTTACACCTCTGCAAGTGACTCGCGACTCTAGCATCTCCAGCACTCGACCAGGTCAGGATTTGACCTCACAGTAAATCCTGAAAGATTTTTACCAAGCAATCCCCCAAAATGTCATGATAATACAATACATGATTATACACAGTGTTATGCCCATTATATACAGTTATTATGCCCATTATATACAGTTATATTTTTAACGATTACATTCATGTTATTTTATGACAAAAAAAAAAAATTACGATAATATACATCCCTCCAGCCAAACCCCACTTCTACGTGCCTAAAACAAGATAGACCCAGAAATGGACACACTTTAAAAATCTGGTTAATGACTACAGGAGCCTCTATATAAACAGACTGAGGCTTTCAAAAAATGAGAAACAGTGCATATTGCCCATCCAACGATCCAGCGACGCTGGCAGACCTTACGCGTGATCCTTCTTTGGGCACATAAGTGCTACTCCTGGATGTCATCAAGCAGTAACTTACTGCCACAGTACTGATTATTGAGTTGCTCATCCTCCTTCTTCCTACCAGGCCTTGGATCAGCGGAGTCCCAAATCAAAATTACTTTTATACCTCTGCAAGTGACTCGTAACTCTATCACCTCCTGCACTCGACCAGGTCAGGATTTGACCTCACAGTAAATCCTGAAAGATTTTTATCAAGCAATCCCAAAAAATGTCATGATTATACAGTACATGATTACATGTATACACAGTATTATGCCCGCTATGTACAGTTATTATTCACGTTATATACATTTATATTTCTAATGATTACACTCATGATTATACAGTACATGATTAAACACAGAATTATGCCCGTTATATACAGTTAATTTTCCCAATATAGTTATATTTTAACGATTACATTCATGTTATTTTATGACAAAAAAATTAAGATAATATACATTCCTCCAGCCAAACCCCACTTCTAAGTGCTTAAGACAAGATAGACCCAGAAATTAACACAATTGAAAAATGTGGCGAATGACTAGAGGAGCCTCTATATAAACAGACTGAGGCTTTCAAAAAATGAGAAACAGTGCATATTGCCCATCCAACGATCCAGCGACGCAGGCAGACCTCACGGCATGATCCTTCTTCGGGCAGGTAAGTGCTACTCCTGGATGTCATCAAGCAGTCACTTTCTGCCACAGTACTGATTATTGATTTGCTCATCCCCCTTCTTTCTACCAGGCCTTGGATCCGCGGAGTCCCAAATCAAAATCTCGTTTACACCTCTGCAAGTGACTCGCGACTCTAGCATCTCCAGCACTCGACCAGGTCAGGATTTGACCTCACAGTAAATCCTGAAAGATTTTTACAAAGCAATCCCCGAAAAAGTCATGATAATACAGTACATGATTATACACAGTGTTATGCCCATTATATACAGTTATTATGCCCATTATATACTGTTATATTTTTAACGATTACATTCATGTTATTTTATCACAAAAAAAAATTAAGATAATATACATCCCTCCAGCCAAACCCCACCTCTAAGTGCCTAAGACAAGATAGACCCAGAAATGAACACAATTGAAAAATGTGGTTAACGACTAGAGGAGCCTCTATATAAACAGACTGAGGCTGTCAAAAAATGAGAAACACTGCATATTGCCCATCAAACGATCCAGCGACGCTGGCAGACCTTACGGCGTGACCCTTCTTCGGGCACATAAGTGCTACTCCTGGATGTCATCAAGCAGTAACTTACTGCCACAGTACTGATTATTGAGTTGCTCATCCTCCTTCTTCCTACCAGGCCTTGGATCAGCCGAGTCCCAAATCAAAATTACTTTTATACCTCTGCAAGTGACTCGTAACTCTATCACCTCCTGCACTCGACCAGGTCAGGATTTGACCTCACAGTAAATCCTGAAAGATTTTTATCAAGCAATCCCAAAAAATGTCATGATTATACAGTACATGATTACATGTATACACAGTATTATGCCCGCTATGTACAGTTATTATTCCCGTTATATACAGTTATATTTCTAATGATTACACTCATGATTATACAGTACATGATTATACACAGAATTATGCCCGTTATATACAGTTAATTTTCCCGATATACAGTTATATTTTCAACGATTACATTCATGTTATTTTATGACAAAAAAATTAAGATAATATACATCCCTCCAGCCAAACCCCACTTCTAAGTGCCTAAGACAAGATAGACCCAGAAATGAACACAATTGAAAAATGTGGTTAATGACTAGAGGAGCCTCTATATAAACAGACTGATGCTTTCAAAAAATGAGAAACAGTGCATATTGCCCATCCAACGATTCAGCGACGCAGGCAGACCTCACGGCATGATCCTTCTTCGGGCAGGTAAGTGCTACTCCTGGATGTCATCAAGCAGTCACTTTTTGCCACAGTACTGATTATTGATTTGCTCATCCCCCTTCTTCCTACCAGGCCTTGGATCCACGGAGTCCCAAATCAAAATCTCTTTTACACCTCTGCAAGTGACTCGCGACTCTAGCATCTCCAGCACTCGACCAGGTCAGGATTTGACCTCACAGTAAATCCTGAAAGATTTTTACCAAGCAATCCCCAAAAATGTCATCATAATACAGTACATGATTATACACAGTGTTATGCCCGTTATATACAGTTATTATGCCCATTATATACAGTTATATTTTTGACAATTACATTCATGTTATATTATCACAAAAAAAAAATTAAGATAATATACATCCCTCAAGCCAAACCCGACTTCTAAGTGCCTAAGACAAGATAGACCCAGAAATGAACACAATTTAAAAATGTTGTTAATGACTAGAGGAGCCTCTATATAAACAGACTGAGGCTTTCAAAAAATGAGAAACAGTGCATATTGCTCATCAAACGATCCAGCGACGCTGGCAGACCTTAGGGCGTGATCGTTCTTCGGGCACATAAGTGCTACTCCTGGATGTCATCAAGCAGTAACTTACTGCCACAGTACTGATTATTGATTTGCTCATCCCCCTTCTTCCTACCAGGCCTTGGATCCGCGGAGTCCCAAATCAAAATCTCTTTTACACCTCTGCAAGTGACTCGCGACTCTAGCATCTCCAGCACTCGACCAGGTCAGAATTTGACCTCACAGTAAATCCTGAAAGATTTTTACCAAGCAATCCCCAAAAAAGTCATGATAATACAGTACATGATTATACACAGTGTTATGCCCATTATATACAGTTATTATGCCCATTATATACTGTTATATTTTTAACGATTACATTCATGTTATTTTATCACAAAAAAAAATTAAGATAATATACATCCCTCCAGCCAAACCCCACCTCTAAGTGCCTAAGACAAGATAGACCCAGAAATGAACACAATTGAAAAATGTGGTTAACGACTAGAGGAGCCTCTATATAAACAGACTGAGGCTGTCAAAAAAATGAGAAACACTGCATATTGCCCATCAAACGATCCAGCGACGCTGGCAGACCTTACGGCGTGACCCTTCTTCGGGCACATAAGTGCTACTCCTGGATGTCATCAAGCAGTAACTTACTGCCACAGTACTGATTATTGAGTTGCTCATCCTCCTTCTTCCTACCAGGCCTTGGATCAGCCGAGTCCCAAATCAAAATTACTTTTATACCTCTGCAAGTGACTCGTAACTCTATCACCTCCTGCACTCGACCAGGTCAGGATTTGACCTCACAGTAAATCCTGAAAGATTTTTATCAAGCAATCTCCAAAAAATGTCATGATTATACAGTACATGATTACATGTATACACAGTATTATGCCCGCTATGTACAGTTATTATTCCCGTTATATACAGTTATATTTCTAATGATTACACTCATGATTATACAGTACATGATTATACACAGAATTATGCCCGTTATATACAGTTAATTTTCCCGATATACAGTTATATTTTCAACGATTACATTCATGTTATTTTATGACAAAAAAATTAAGATAATATACATCCCTCCAGCCAAACCCCACTTCTAAGTGCCTAAGACAAGATAGACCCAGAAATGAACACAATTGAAAAATGTGGTTAATGACTAGAGGAGCCTTTATATAAACAGACTGAGGCTTTCAAAAAATGAGAAACAGTGCATATTGCCCATCCAACGATTCAGCGACGCAGGCAGACCTCACGGCATGATCCTTCTTCGGGCAGGTAAGTGCTACTCCTGGATGTCATCAAGCAGTCACTTTTTGCCACAGTACTGATTATTGATTTGCTCATCCCCCTTCTTCCTACCAGGCCTTGGATCCGCGGAGTCCCAAATCAAAATCTCTTTTACACCTCTGCAAGTGACTCGCGACTCTAGCATCTCCAGCACTCGACCAGGTCAGGATTTGACCTCACAGTAAATCCTGAAAGATTTTTACCAAGCAATCCCCAAAAATGTCATGATAATACAGTACATGATTATACACAGTGTTATGCCCGTTATATACAGTTATTATGCCCATTATATACAGTTATATTTTTGACAATTACATTCATGTTATATTATCACAAAAAAAAAATTAAGATAATATACATCCCTCAAGCCAAACCCGACTTCTAAGTGCCTAAGACAAGATAGACCCAGAAATTAACACAATTTAAAAATGTTGTTAATGACTAGAGGAGCCTCTATATAAACAGACTGAGGCTTTCAAAAAATGAGAAACAGTGCATATTGCCCATCAAATGATCCAGCGACGCTGGCAGACCTTAGGGCGTGATCGTTCTTCGGGCACATAGGTGCTACTCCTGGATGTCATCAAGCAGTAACTTACTGCCACAGTACTGATTATTGATTTGCTCATCCCCCTTCTTCCTACCAGGCCTTGGATCCGCGGAGTCCCAAATCAAAATCTCTTTTACACCTCTGCAAGTGACTCGCGACTCTAGCATCTCCAGCACTCGACCAGGTCAGGATTTGACCTCACAGTAAATCCTGAAAGATTTTTACCAAGCAATCCCCCAAAATGTCATGATAATACAATACATGATTATACACAGTGTTATGCCCATTATATACAGTTATTATGCCCATTATATACAGTTATATTTTTAACGATTACATTCATGTTATTTTATGACAAAAAAAAAAAATTACGATAATATACATCCCTCCAGCCAAACCCCACTTCTAAGTGCCTAAAACAAGATAGACCCAGAAATGGACACACTTTAAAAATCTGGTTAATGACTACAGGAGCCTCTATATAAACAGACTGAGGCTTTCAAAAAATGAGAAACAGTGCATATTGCCCATCCAACGATCCATCGACGCTGGCAGACCTTACGGCGTGACCCTTCTTTGGGCACATAAGTGCTACTCCTGGATGTCATCAAGCAGTAACTTACTGCCACAGTACTGATTATTGAGTTGCTGATCTCCCTTCATCCTACCAGGCCTTGGATCCGCGGAGTTCCAAATCAAAATCACTTTTACACCTCTGCAAGTGACTCGCAACTCTAGCATCTCCAGCACTCAAACAGGTCAGGATTTGACCTCACAGTAAATCCTGAAAGATTTTTATCAAGCAATCCCAAAAAATGTCATGATTATACAGTACATGATTACATGTATACACAGTATTATGCCCGCTATGTACAGTTATTATTCCCGTTATATACAGTTATATTTCTAATGATTACACTCATGATTATACAGTACATGATTATACACAGAATTATGCCCGTTATTTACAGTTAATTTTCCCGATATACAGTTATATTTTTAAAGATTACATTCATGTTATTTTATGACAAAAAAATTAAGATGATATACATCCCTCCAGCCAAACCCCACTTCTAAGTGCCTAAGACAAGATAGACCCAGAAATGAACACAATTAAAAAATGTGGTGAATGACTAGAGGAGCCTCTATATAAACAGACTGAGGCTTTCAATAAATGAGAAACAGTGCATATTGCCCATCCAATGATCCAGCGACGCAGGCAGACCTCACGGCATGATCCTTCTTCGGGCAGGTAAGTGCTACTCCTGGATGTCATCAAGCAGTCACTTCCTGCCACAGTACTGATTATTGATTTGCTTATCCCCCTTCTTCCTACCAGGCCTTGGATCCGCGGAGTCCCAAATCAAAATCTCTTTTACACCTCTGCAAGTGACTCGCGACTCTAGCATCTCCAGCACTCGACCAGGTCAGGATTTGACCTCACAGTAAATCCTGAAAGATTTTTACCAAGCAATCCCCCAAAATGTCATGATAATACAATACATGATTATACACAGTGTTATGCCCATTATATACAGTTATTATGCCCATTATATACAGTTATATTTTTAACGATTACATTCAGGTTATTTTATGACAAAAAAAAAAAATTACGATAATATACATCCCTCCAGCCAAACCCCACTTCTAAGTGCCTAAAACAAGATAGACCCAGAAATGGACACACTTTAAAAATCTGGTTAATGACTACAGGAGCCTCTATATAAACAGACTGAGGCTTTCAAAAAATGAGAAACAGTGCATATTGCCCATCCAACGATCCAGCGACGCTGGCAGACCTTACGGCGTGATCCTTCTTTGGGCACATAAGTGCTACTCCTGGATGTCATCAAGCAGTAACTTACTGCCACAGTACTGATTATTGAGTTGCTCATCCTCCTTCTTCCTACCAGGCCTTGGATCAGCGGAGTCCCAAATCAAAATTACTTTTATACCTCTGCAAGTGACCCGTAACTCTATCACCTCCTGCACTCGACCAGGTCAGGATTTGACCTCACAGTAAATCCTGAAAGATTTTTATCAAGCAATCCCAAAAAATGTCATGATTATACAGTACATGATTACATGTATACACAGTATTATGCCCGCTATGTACAGTTATTATTCACGTTATATACATTTATATTTCTAATGATTACACTCATGATTATACAGTACATGATTAAACACAGAATTATGCCCGTTATATACAGTTAATTTTCCCAATATAGTTATATTTTAACGATTACATTCATGTTATTTTATGACAAAAAAATTAAGATAATATACATTCCTCCAGCCAAACCCCACTTCTAAGTGCTTAAGACAAGATAGACCCAGAAATTAACACAATTGAAAAATGTGGCGAATGACTAGAGGAGCCTCTATATAAACAGACTGAGGCTTTCAAAAAATGAGAAACAGTGCATATTGCCCATCCAACGATCCAGCGACGCAGGCAGACCTCACGGCATGATCCTTCTTCGGGCAGGTAAGTGCTACTCCTGGATGTCATCAAGCAGTCACTTTCTGCCACAGTACTGATTATTGATTTGCTCATCCCCCTTCTTTCTACCAGGCCTTGGATCCGCGGAGTCCCAAATCAAAATCTCGTTTACACCTCTGCAAGTGACTCGCGACTCTAGCATCTCCAGCACTCGACCAGGTCAGGATTTGACCTCACAGTAAATCCTGAAAGATTTTTACAAAGCAATCCCCGAAAAAGTCATGATAATACAGTACATGATTATACACAGTGTTATGCCCATTATATACAGTTATTATGCCCATTATATACTGTTATATTTTTAACGATTACATTCATGTTATTTTATCACAAAAAAAAATTAAGATAATATACATCCCTCCAGCCAAACCCCACCTCTAAGTGCCTAAGACAAGATAGACCCAGAAATGAACACAATTGAAAAATGTGGTTAACGACTAGAGGAGCCTCTATATAAACAGACTGAGGCTGTCAAAAAATGAGAAACACTGCATATTGCCCATCAAACGATCCAGCGACGCTGGCAGACCTTACGGCGTGACCCTTCTTCGGGCACATAAGTGCTACTCCTGGATGTCATCAAGCAGTAACTTACTGCCACAGTACTGATTATTGAGTTGCTCATCCTCCTTCTTCCTACCAGGCCTTGGATCAGCCGAGTCCCAAATCAAAATTACTTTTATACCTCTGCAAGTGACTCGTAACTCTATCACCTCCTGCACTCGACCAGGTCAGGATTTGACCTCACAGTAAATCCTGAAAGATTTTTATCAAGCAATCCCAAAAAATGTCATGATTATACAGTACATGATTACATGTATACACAGTATTATGCCCGCTATGTACAGTTATTATTCCCGTTATATACAGTTATATTTCTAATGATTACACTCATGATTATACAGTACATGATTATACACAGAATTATGCCCGTTATATACAGTTAATTTTCCCGATATACAGTTATATTTTCAACGATTACATTCATGTTATTTTATGACAAAAAAATTAAGATAATATACATCCCTCCAGCCAAACCCCACTTCTAAGTGCCTAAGACAAGATAGACCCAGAAATGAACACAATTGAAAAATGTGGTTAATGACTAGAGGAGCCTTTATATAAACAGACTGAGGCTTTCAAAAAATGAGAAACAGTGCATATTGCCCATCCAACGATTCAGCGACGCAGGCAGACCTCACGGCATGATCCTTCTTCGGGCAGGTAAGTGCTACTCCTGGATGTCATCAAGCAGTCACTTTTTGCCACAGTACTGATTATTGATTTGCTCATCCCCCTTCTTCCTACCAGGCCTTGGATCCGCGGAGTCCCAAATCAAAATCTCTTTTACACCTCTGCAAGTGACTCGCGACTCTAGCATCTCCAGCACTCGACCAGGTCAGGATTTGACCTCACAGTAAATCCTGAAAGATTTTTACCAAGCAATCCCCAAAAATGTCATGATAATACAGTACATGATTATACACAGTGTTATGCCCGTTATATACAGTTATTATGCCCATTATATACAGTTATATTTTTGACAATTACATTCATGTTATATTATCACAAAAAAAAAATTAAGATAATATACATCCCTCAAGCCAAACCCGACTTCTAAGTGCCTAAGACAAGATAGACCCAGAAATTAACACAATTTAAAAATGTTGTTAATGACTAGAGGAGCCTCTATATAAACAGACTGAGGCTTTCAAAAAATGAGAAACAGTGCATATTGCCCATCAAATGATCCAGCGACGCTGGCAGACCTTAGGGCGTGATCGTTCTTCGGGCACATAGGTGCTACTCCTGGATGTCATCAAGCAGTAACTTACTGCCACAGTACTGATTATTGATTTGCTCATCCCCCTTCTTCCTACCAGGCCTTGGATCCGCGGAGTCCCAAATCAAAATCTCTTTTACACCTCTGCAAGTGACTCGCGACTCTAGCATCTCCAGCACTCGACCAGGTCAGGATTTGACCTCACAGTAAATCCTGAAAGATTTTTACCAAGCAATCCCCCAAAATGTCATGATAATACAATACATGATTATACACAGTGTTATGCCCATTATATACAGTTATTATGCCCATTATATACAGTTATATTTTTAACGATTACATTCATGTTATTTTATGACAAAAAAAAAAAATTACGATAATATACATCCCTCCAGCCAAACCCCACTTCTAAGTGCCTAAAACAAGATAGACCCAGAAATGGACACACTTTAAAAATCTGGTTAATGACTACAGGAGCCTCTATATAAACAGACTGAGGCTTTCAAAAAATGAGAAACAGTGCATATTGCCCATCCAACGATCCATCGACGCTGGCAGACCTTACGGCGTGACCCTTCTTTGGGCACATAAGTGCTACTCCTGGATGTCATCAAGCAGTAACTTACTGCCACAGTACTGATTATTGAGTTGCTGATCTCCCTTCATCCTACCAGGCCTTGGATCCGCGGAGTTCCAAATCAAAATCACTTTTACACCTCTGCAAGTGACTCGCAACTCTAGCATCTCCAGCACTCAAACAGGTCAGGATTTGACCTCACAGTAAATCCTGAAAGATTTTTATCAAGCAATCCCAAAAAATGTCATGATTATACAGTACATGATTACATGTATACACAGTATTATGCCCGCTATGTACAGTTATTATTCCCGTTATATACAGTTATATTTCTAATGATTACACTCATGATTATACAGTACATGATTATACACAGAATTATGCCCGTTATTTACAGTTAATTTTCCCGATATACAGTTATATTTTTAAAGATTACATTCATGTTATTTTATGACAAAAAAATTAAGATGATATACATCCCTCCAGCCAAACCCCACTTCTAAGTGCCTAAGACAAGATAGACCCAGAAATGAACACAATTAAAAAATGTGGTGAATGACTAGAGGAGCCTCTATATAAACAGACTGAGGCTTTCAATAAATGAGAAACAGTGCATATTGCCCATCCAACGATCCAGCGACGCAGGCAGACCTCACGGCATGATCCTTCTTCGGGCAGGTAAGTGCTACTCCTGGATGTCATCAAGCAGTCACTTTCTGCCACAGTACTGATTATTGATTTGCTCATCCCCCTTCTTTCTACCAGGCCTTGGATCCGCGGAGTCCCAAATCAAAATCTCGTTTACACCTCTGCAAGTGACTCGCGACTCTAGCATCTCCAGCACTCGACCAGGTCAGGATTTGACCTCACAGTAAATCCTGAAAGATTTTTACAAAGCAATCCCCGAAAAAGTCATGATAATACAGTACATGATTATACACAGTGTTATGCCCATTATATACAGTTATTATGCCCATTATATACTGTTATATTTTTAACGATTACATTCATGTTATTTTATCACAAAAAAAAATTAAGATAATATACATCCCTCCAGCCAAACCCCACCTCTAAGTGCCTAAGACAAGATAGACCCAGAAATGAACACAATTGAAAAATGTGGTTAACGACTAGAGGAGCCTCTATATAAACAGACTGAGGCTGTCAAAAAATGAGAAACACTGCATATTGCCCATCAAACGATCCAGCGACGCTGGCAGACCTTACGGCGTGACCCTTCTTCGGGCACATAAGTGCTACTCCTGGATGTCATCAAGCAGTAACTTACTGCCACAGTACTGATTATTGAGTTGCTCATCCTCCTTCTTCCTACCAGGCCTTGGATCAGCCGAGTCCCAAATCAAAATTACTTTTATACCTCTGCAAGTGACTCGTAACTCTATCACCTCCTGCACTCGACCAGGTCAGGATTTGACCTCACAGTAAATCCTGAAAGATTTTTATCAAGCAATCCCAAAAAATGTCATGATTATACAGTACATGATTACATGTATACACAGTATTATGCCCGCTATGTACAGTTATTATTCCCGTTATATACAGTTATATTTCTAATGATTACACTCATGATTATACAGTACATGATTATACACAGAATTATGCCCGTTATATACAGTTAATTTTCCCGATATACAGTTATATTTTCAACGATTACATTCATGTTATTTTATGACAAAAAAATTAAGATAATATACATCCCTCCAGCCAAACCCCACTTCTAAGTGCCTAAGACAAGATAGACCCAGAAATGAACACAATTGAAAAATGTGGTTAATGACTAGAGGAGCCTCTATATAAACAGACTGAGGCTTTCAAAAAATGAGAAACAGTGCATATTGCCCATCAAACGATCCAGCGACGCTGGCAGACCTTAGGGCGTGATCGTTCTTCGGGCACATAAGTGCTACTCCTGGATGTCATCAAGCAGTAACTTACTGCCACAGTACTGATTATTGATTTGCTCATCCCCCTTCTTCCTACCAGGCCTTGGATCCGCGGAGTCCCAAATCAAAATCTCTTTTACACCTCTGCAAGTGACTCGCGACTCTAGCATCTCCAGCACTCGACCAGGTCAGGATTTGACCTCACAGTAAATCCTGAAAGATTTTTACCAAGCAATCCCCCAAAATGTCATGATAATACAATACATGATTATACACAGTGTTATGCCCATTATATACAGTTATTATGCCCATTATATACAGTTATAATTTTAACGATTACATTCATGTTATTTTATGACAAAAAAAAAATTACGATAATATACATCCCTCCAGCCAAACCCCACTTCTAAGTGCCTAAAACAAGATAGACCCAGAAATGGACACACTTTAAAAATCTGGTTAATGACTACAGGAGCCTCTATATAAACAGACTGAGGCTTTCAAAAAATGAGAAACAGTGCATATTGCCCATCCAACGATCCATCGACGCTGGCAGACCTTACGGCGTGACCCTTCTTTGGGCACATAAGTGCTACTCCTGGATGTCATCAAGCAGTAACTTACTGCCACAGTACTGATTATTGAGTTGCTGATCTCCCTTCATCCTACCAGGCCTTGGATCCGCGGAGTTCCAAATCAAAATCACTTTTACACCTCTGCAAGTGACTCGCAACTCTAGCATCTCCAGCACTCAAACAGGTCAGGATTTGACCTCACAGTAAATCCTGAAAGATTTTTATCAAGCAATCCCAAAAAATGTCATGATTATACAGTACATGATTACATGTATACACAGTATTATGCCCGCTATGTACAGTTATTATTCCCGTTATATACAGTTATATTTCTAATGATTACACTCATGATTATACAGTACATGATTATACACAGAATTATGCCCGTTATTTACAGTTAATTTTCCCGATATACAGTTATATTTTTAAAGATTACATTCATGTTATTTTATGACAAAAAAATTAAGATGATATACATCCCTCCAGCCAAACCCCACTTCTAAGTGCCTAAGACAAGATAGACCCAGAAATGAACACAATTAAAAAATGTGGTGAATGACTAGAGGAGCCTCTATATAAACAGACTGAGGCTTTCAATAAATGAGAAACAGTGCATATTGCCCATCCAATGATCCAGCGACGCAGGCAGACCTCACGGCATGATCCTTCTTCGGGCAGGTAAGTGCTACTCCTGGATGTCATCAAGCAGTCACTTCCTGCCACAGTACTGATTATTGATTTGCTTATCCCCCTTCTTCCTACCAGGCCTTGGATCCGCGGAGTCCCAAATCAAAATCTCTTTTACACCTCTGCAAGTGACTCGCGACTCTAGCATCTCCAGCACTCGACCAGGTCAGGATTTGACCTCACAGTAAATCCTGAAAGATTTTTACCAAGCAATCCCCCAAAATGTCATGATAATACAATACATGATTATACACAGTGTTATGCCCATTATATACAGTTATTATGCCCATTATATACAGTTATATTTTTAACGATTACATTCAGGTTATTTTATGACAAAAAAAAAAAATTACGATAATATACATCCCTCCAGCCAAACCCCACTTCTAAGTGCCTAAAACAAGATAGACCCAGAAATGGACACACTTTAAAAATCTGGTTAATGACTACAGGAGCCTCTATATAAACAGACTGAGGCTTTCAAAAAATGAGAAACAGTGCATATTGCCCATCCAACGATCCAGCGACGCTGGCAGACCTTACGGCGTGATCCTTCTTTGGGCACATAAGTGCTACTCCTGGATGTCATCAAGCAGTAACTTACTGCCACAGTACTGATTATTGAGTTGCTCATCCTCCTTCTTCCTACCAGGCCTTGGATCAGCGGAGTCCCAAATCAAAATTACTTTTATACCTCTGCAAGTGACCCGTAACTCTATCACCTCCTGCACTCGACCAGGTCAGGATTTGACCTCACAGTAAATCCTGAAAGATTTTTATCAAGCAATCCCAAAAAATGTCATGATTATACAGTACATGATTACATGTATACACAGTATTATGCCCGCTATGTACAGTTATTATTCACGTTATATACATTTATATTTCTAATGATTACACTCATGATTATACAGTACATGATTAAACACAGAATTATGCCCGTTATATACAGTTAATTTTCCCAATATAGTTATATTTTAACGATTACATTCATGTTATTTTATGACAAAAAAATTAAGATAATATACATTCCTCCAGCCAAACCCCACTTCTAAGTGCTTAAGACAAGATAGACCCAGAAATTAACACAATTGAAAAATGTGGCGAATGACTAGAGGAGCCTCTATATAAACAGACTGAGGCTTTCAAAAAATGAGAAACAGTGCATATTGCCCATCCAACGATCCAGCGACGCAGGCAGACCTCACGGCATGATCCTTCTTCGGGCAGGTAAGTGCTACTCCTGGATGTCATCAAGCAGTCACTTTCTGCCACAGTACTGATTATTGATTTGCTCATCCCCCTTCTTTCTACCAGGCCTTGGATCCGCGGAGTCCCAAATCAAAATCTCGTTTACACCTCTGCAAGTGACTCGCGACTCTAGCATCTCCAGCACTCGACCAGGTCAGGATTTGACCTCACAGTAAATCCTGAAAGATTTTTACAAAGCAATCCCCGAAAAAGTCATGATAATACAGTACATGATTATACACAGTGTTATGCCCATTATATACAGTTATTATGCCCATTATATACTGTTATATTTTTAACGATTACATTCATGTTATTTTATCACAAAAAAAAATTAAGATAATATACATCCCTCCAGCCAAACCCCACCTCTAAGTGCCTAAGACAAGATAGACCCAGAAATGAACACAATTGAAAAATGTGGTTAACGACTAGAGGAGCCTCTATATAAACAGACTGAGGCTGTCAAAAAATGAGAAACACTGCATATTGCCCATCAAACGATCCAGCGACGCTGGCAGACCTTACGGCGTGACCCTTCTTCGGGCACATAAGTGCTACTCCTGGATGTCATCAAGCAGTAACTTACTGCCACAGTACTGATTATTGAGTTGCTCATCCTCCTTCTTCCTACCAGGCCTTGGATCAGCCGAGTCCCAAATCAAAATTACTTTTATACCTCTGCAAGTGACTCGTAACTCTATCACCTCCTGCACTCGACCAGGTCAGGATTTGACCTCACAGTAAATCCTGAAAGATTTTTATCAAGCAATCCCAAAAAATGTCATGATTATACAGTACATGATTACATGTATACACAGTATTATGCCCGCTATGTACAGTTATTATTCCCGTTATATACAGTTATATTTCTAATGATTACACTCATGATTATACAGTACATGATTATACACAGAATTATGCCCGTTATATACAGTTAATTTTCCCGATATACAGTTATATTTTCAACGATTACATTCATGTTATTTTATGACAAAAAAATTAAGATAATATACATCCCTCCAGCCAAACCCCACTTCTAAGTGCCTAAGACAAGATAGACCCAGAAATGAACACAATTGAAAAATGTGGTTAATGACTAGAGGAGCCTCTATATAAACAGACTGATGCTTTCAAAAAATGAGAAACAGTGCATATTGCCCATCCAACGATTCAGCGACGCAGGCAGACCTCACGGCATGATCCTTCTTCGGGCAGGTAAGTGCTACTCCTGGATGTCATCAAGCAGTCACTTTTTGCCACAGTACTGATTATTGATTTGCTCATCCCCCTTCTTCCTACCAGGCCTTGGATCCACGGAGTCCCAAATCAAAATCTCTTTTACACCTCTGCAAGTGACTCGCGACTCTAGCATCTCCAGCACTCGACCAGGTCAGGATTTGACCTCACAGTAAATCCTGAAAGATTTTTACCAAGCAATCCCCAAAAATGTCATCATAATACAGTACATGATTATACACAGTGTTATGCCCGTTATATACAGTTATTATGCCCATTATATACAGTTATATTTTTGACAATTACATTCATGTTATATTATCACAAAAAAAAAATTAAGATAATATACATCCCTCAAGCCAAACCCGACTTCTAAGTGCCTAAGACAAGATAGACCCAGAAATGAACACAATTTAAAAATGTTGTTAATGACTAGAGGAGCCGCTATATAAACAGACTGAGGCTTTCAAAAAATGAGAAACAGTGCATATTGCCCATCAAACGATCCAGCGACGCTGGCAGACCTTAGGGCGTGATCGTTCTTCGGGCACATAAGTGCTACTCCTGGATGTCATCAAGCAGTAACTTACTGCCACAGTACTGATTATTGATTTGCTCATCCCCCTTCTTCCTACCAGGCCTTGGATCCGCGGAGTCCCAAATCAAAATCTCTTTTACACCTCTGCAAGTGACTCGCGACTCTAGCATCTCCAGCACTCGACCAGGTCAGGATTTGACCTCACAGTAAATCCTGAAAGATTTTTACCAAGCAATCCCCCAAAATGTCATGATAATACAATACATGATTATACACAGTGTTATGCCCATTATATACAGTTATTATGCCCATTATATACAGTTATATTTTTAACGATTACATTCATGTTATTTTATGACAAAAAAAAAAAATTACGATAATATACATCCCTCCAGCCAAACCCCACTTCTAAGTGCCTAAAACAAGATAGACCCAGAAATGGACACACTTTAAAAATCTGGTTAATGACTACAGGAGCCTCTATATAAACAGACTGAGGCTTTCAAAAAATGAGAAACAGTGCATATTGCCCATCCAACGATCCAGCGACGCTGGCAGACCTTACGGCGTGATCCTTCTTTGGGCACATAAGTGCTACTCCTGGATGTCATCAAGCAGTAACTTACTGCCACAGTACTGATTATTGAGTTGCTCATCCTCCTTCTTCCTACCAGGCCTTGGATCAGCGGAGTCCCAAATCAAAATGACTTTTATACCTCTGCAAGTGACTCGTAACTCTATCACCTCCTGCACTCGACCAGGTCAGGATTTGACCTCACAGTAAATCCTGAAAGATTTTTATCAAGCAATCCCAAAAAATGTCATGATTATACAGTACATGATTACATGTATACACAGTATTATGCCCGCTATGTACAGTTATTATTCACGTTATATACATTTATATTTCTAATGATTACACTCATGATTATACAGTACATGATTAAACACAGAATTATGCCCGTTATATACAGTTAATTTTCCCAATATAGTTATATTTTAACGATTACATTCATGTTATTTTATGACAAAAAAATTAAGATAATATACATTCCTCCAGCCAAACCCCACTTCTAAGTGCTTAAGACAAGATAGACCCAGAAATTAACACAATTGAAAAATGTGGCGAATGACTAGAGGAGCCTCTATATAAACAGACTGAGGCTTTCAAAAAATGAGAAACAGTGCATATTGCCCATCCAACGATCCAGCGACGCAGGCAGACCTCACGGCATGATCCTTCTTCGGGCAGGTAAGTGCTACTCCTGGATGTCATCAAGCAGTCACTTTCTGCCACAGTACTGATTATTGATTTGCTCATCCCCCTTCTTTCTACCAGGCCTTGGATCCGCGGAGTCCCAAATCAAAATCTCGTTTACACCTCTGCAAGTGACTCGCGACTCTAGCATCTCCAGCACTCGACCAGGTCAGGATTTGACCTCACAGTAAATCCTGAAAGATTTTTACAAAGCAATCCCCGAAAAAGTCATGATAATACAGTACATGATTATACACAGTGTTATGCCCATTATATACAGTTATTATGCCCATTATATACTGTTATATTTTTAACGATTACATTCATGTTATTTTATCACAAAAAAAAATTAAGATAATATACATCCCTCCAGCCAAACCCCACCTCTAAGTGCCTAAGACAAGATAGACCCAGAAATGAACACAATTGAAAAATGTGGTTAACGACTAGAGGAGCCTCTATATAAACAGACTGAGGCTGTCAAAAAATGAGAAACACTGCATATTGCCCATCAAACGATCCAGCGACGCTGGCAGACCTTACGGCGTGACCCTTCTTCGGGCACATAAGTGCTACTCCTGGATGTCATCAAGCAGTAACTTACTGCCACAGTACTGATTATTGAGTTGCTCATCCTCCTTCTTCCTACCAGGCCTTGGATCAGCCGAGTCCCAAATCAAAATTACTTTTATACCTCTGCAAGTGACTCGTAACTCTATCACCTCCTGCACTCGACCAGGTCAGGATTTGACCTCACAGTAAATCCTGAAAGATTTTTATCAAGCAATCCCAAAAAATGTCATGATTATACAGTACATGATTACATGTATACACAGTATTATGCCCGCTATGTACAGTTATTATTCCCGTTATATACAGTTATATTTCTAATGATTACACTCATGATTATACAGTACATGATTATACACAGAATTATGCCCGTTATATACAGTTAATTTTCCCGATATACAGTTATATTTTCAACGATTACATTCATGTTATTTTATGACAAAAAAATTAAGATAATATACATCCCTCCAGCCAAACCCCACTTCTAAGTGCCTAAGACAAGATAGACCCAGAAATGAACACAATTGAAAAATGTGGTTAATGACTAGAGGAGCCTCTATATAAACAGACTGATGCTTTCAAAAAATGAGAAACAGTGCATATTGCCCATCCAACGATTCAGCGACGCAGGCAGACCTCACGGCATGATCCTTCTTCGGGCAGGTAAGTGCTACTCCTGGATGTCATCAAGCAGTCACTTTTTGCCACAGTACTGATTATTGATTTGCTCATCCCCCTTCTTCCTACCAGGCCTTGGATCCACGGAGTCCCAAATCAAAATCTCTTTTACACCTCTGCAAGTGACTCGCGACTCTAGCATCTCCAGCACTCGACCAGGTCAGGATTTGACCTCACAGTAAATCCTGAAAGATTTTTACCAAGCAATCCCCAAAAATGTCATCATAATACAGTACATGATTATACACAGTGTTATGCCCGTTATATACAGTTATTATGCCCATTATATACAGTTATATTTTTGACAATTACATTCATGTTATATTATCACAAAAAAAAAATTAAGATAATATACATCCCTCAAGCCAAACCCGACTTCTAAGTGCCTAAGACAAGATAGACCCAGAAATGAACACAATTTAAAAATGTTGATAATGACTAGAGGAGCCTCTATATAAACAGACTGAGGCTTTCAAAAAATGAGAAACAGTGCATATTGCCCATCAAACGATCCAGCGACGCTGGCAGACCTTAGGGCGTGATCGTTCTTCGGGCACATAAGTGCTACTCCTGGATGTCATCAAGCAGTAACTTACTGCCACAGTACTGATTATTGATTTGCTCATCCCCCTTCTTCCTACCAGGCCTTGGATCCGCGGAGTCCCAAATCAAAATCTCTTTTACACCTCTGCAAGTGACTCGCGACTCTAGCATCTCCAGCACTCGACCAGGTCAGGATTTGACCTCACAGTAAATCCTGAAAGATTTTTACCAAGCAATCCCCAAAAAAGTCATGATAATACAGTACATGATTATACACAGTGTTATGCCCATTATATACAGTTATTATGCCCATTATATACTGTTATATTTTTAACGATTACATTCATGTTATTTTATCACAAAAAAAAATTAAGATAATATACATCCCTCCAGCCAAACCCCACCTCTAAGTGCCTAAGACAAGATAGACCCAGAAATGAACACAATTGAAAAATGTGGTTAACGACTAGAGGAGCCTCTATATAAACAGACTGAGGCTGTCAAAAAAATGAGAAACACTGCATATTGCCCATCAAACGATCCAGCGACGCTGGCAGACCTTACGGCGTGACCCTTCTTCGGGCACATAAGTGCTACTCCTGGATGTCATCAAGCAGTAACTTACTGCCACAGTACTGATTATTGAGTTGCTCATCCTCCTTCTTCCTACCAGGCCTTGGATCAGCCGAGTCCCAAATCAAAATTACTTTTATACCTCTGCAAGTGACTCGTAACTCTATCACCTCCTGCACTCGACCAGGTCAGGATTTGACCTCACAGTAAATCCTGAAAGATTTTTATCAAGCAATCCCAAAAAATGTCATGATTATACAGTACATGATTACATGTATACACAGTATTATGCCCGCTATGTACAGTTATTATTCCCGTTATATACAGTTAAATTTCTAATGATTACACTCATGATTATACAGTACATGATTATACACAGAATTATGCCCGTTATATACAGTTAATTTTCCCGATATACAGTTATATTTTCAACGATTACATTCATGTTATTTTATGACAAAAAAATTAAGATAATATACATCCCTCCAGCCAAACCCCACTTCTAAGTGCCTAAGACAAGATAGACCCAGAAATGAACACAATTGAAAAATGTGGTTAATGACTAGAGGAGCCTTTATATAAACAGACTGAGGCTTTCAAAAAATGAGAAACAGTGCATATTGCCCATCCAACGATTCAGCGACGCAGGCAGACCTCACGGCATGATCCTTCTTCGGGCAGGTAAGTGCTACTCCTGGATGTCATCAAGCAGTCACTTTTTGCCACAGTACTGATTATTGATTTGCTCATCCCCCTTCTTCCTACCAGGCCTTGGATCCGCGGAGTCCCAAATCAAAATCCCTTTTACACCTCTGCAAGTGACTCGCGACTCTAGCATCTCCAGCACTCGATCAGGTCAGGATTTGACCTCACAGTAAATCCTGAAAGATTTTTACCAAGCAATCCCCAAAAATGTCATGAAAATACAGTACATGATTATACACAGTGTTATGCCCGTTATATACAGTTATTATGCCCATTATATACAGTTATATTTTTGACAATTACATTCATGTTATATTATCACAAAAAAAAAATTAAGATAATATACATCCCTCAAGCCAAACCCGACTTCTAAGTGCCTAAGACAAGATAGACCCAGAAATTAACACAATTTAAAAATGTTGTTAATGACTAGAGGAGCCTCTATATAAACAGACTGAGGCTTTCAAAAAATGAGAAACAGTGCATATTGCCCATCAAATGATCCAGCGACGCTGGCAGACCTTAGGGCGTGATCGTTCTTCGGGCACATAGGTGCTACTCCTGGATGTCATCAAGCAGTAACTTACTGCCACAGTACTGATTATTGATTTGCTCATCCCCCTTCTTCCTACCAGGCCTTGGATCCGCGGAGTCCCAAATCAAAATCTCTTTTACACCTCTGCAAGTGACTCGCGACTCTAGCATCTCCAGCACTCGACCAGGTCAGGATTTGACCTAACAGTAAATCCTGAAAGATTTTTACCAAGCAATCCCCCAAAATGTCATGATAATACAATACATGATTATACACAGTGTTATGCCCATTATATACAGTTATTATGCCCATTATATACAGTTATATTTTTAACGATTACATTCATGTTATTTTATGACAAAAAAAAAAAAATTACGATAATATACATCCCTCCAGCCAAACCCCACTTCTAAGTGCCTAAAACAAGATAGACCCAGAAATGGACACACTTTAAAAATCTGGTTAATGACTACAGGAGCCTCTATATAAACAGACTGAGGCTTTCAAAAAATGAGAAACAGTGCATATTGCCCATCCAACGATCCAGCGACGCTGGCAGACCTTACGGCGTGACCCTTCTTTGGGCACATAAGTGCTACTCCTGGATGTCATCAAGCAGTAACTTACTGCCACAGTACTGATTATTGAGTTGCTCATCCCCCTTCATCCTACCAGGCCTTGGATCCGCGGAGTTCCAAATCAAAATCACTTTTACACCTCTGCAAGTGACTCGCAACTCTAGCATCTCCAGCACTCAACCAGGTCAGGATTTGACCTCACAGTAAATCCTGAAAGATTTTTATCAAGCAATCCCAAAAAATGTCATGATTATACAGTACATGATTACATGTATACACAGTATTATGCCCGCTATGTACAGTTATTATTCCCGTTATATACAGTTATATTTCTAATGATTACACTCATGATTATACAGTACATGATTATACACAGAATTATGCCCGTTATATACAGTTAATTTTCCCGATATACAGTTATATTTTTAAAGATTACATTCATGTTATTTTATGACAAAAAAATTAAGATGATATACATCCCTCCAGCCAAACCCCACTTCTAAGTGCCTAAGACAAGATAGACCCAGAAATGAACACAATTAAAAAATGTGGTGAATGACTAGAGGAGCCTCTATATAAACAGACTGAGGCTTTCAATAAATGAGAAACAGTGCATATTGCCCATCCAATGATCCAGCGACGCAGGCAGACCTCACGGCATGATCCTTCTTCGGGCAGGTAAGTGCTACTCCTGGATGTCATCAAGCAGTCACTTCCTGCCACAGTACTGATTATTGATTTGCTTATCCCCCTTCTTCCTACCAGGCCTTGGATCCGCGGAGTCCCAAATCAAAATCTCTTTTACACCTCTGCAAGTGACTCGCGACTCTAGCATCTCCAGCACTCGACCAGGTCAGGATTTGACCTCACAGTAAATCCTGAAAGATTTTTACCAAGCAATCCCCCAAAATGTCATGATAATACAATACATGATTATACACAGTGTTATGCCCATTATATACAGTTATTATGCCCATTATATACAGTTATATTTTTAACGATTACATTCATGTTATTTTATGACAAAAAAAAAAAATTACGATAATATACATCCCTCCAGCCAAACCCCACTTCTAAGTGCCTAAAACAAGATAGACCCAGAAATGGACACACTTTAAAAATCTGGTTAATGACTACAGGAGCCTCTATATAAACAGACTGAGGCTTTCAAAAAATGAGAAACAGTGCATATTGCCCATCCAACGATCCAGCGACGCTGGCAGACCTTACGGCGTGATCCTTCTTTGGGCACATAAGTGCTACTCCTGGATGTCATCAAGCAGTAACTTACTGCCACAGTACTGATTATTGAGTTGCTCATCCTCCTTCTTCCTACCAGGCCTTGGATCAGCGGAGTCCCAAATCAAAATTACTTTTATACCTCTGCAAGTGACTCGTAACTCTATCACCTCCTGCACTCGACCAGGTCAGGATTTGACCTCACAGTAAATCCTGAAAGATTTTTATCAAGCAATCCCAAAAAATGTCATGATTATACAGTACATGATTACATGTATACACAGTATTATGCCCGCTATGTACAGTTATTATTCACGTTATATACATTTATATTTCTAATGATTACACTCATGATTATACAGTACATGATTAAACACAGAATTATGCCCGTTATATACAGTTAATTTTCCCAATATAGTTATATTTTAACGATTACATTCATGTTATTTTATGACAAAAAAATTAAGATAATATACATTCCTCCAGCCAAACCCCACTTCTAAGTGCTTAAGACAAGATAGACCCAGAAATTAACACAATTGAAAAATGTGGCGAATGACTAGAGGAGCCTCTATATAAACAGACTGAGGCTTTCAAAAAATGAGAAACAGTGCATATTGCCCATCCAACGATCCAGCGACGCAGGCAGACCTCACGGCATGATCCTTCTTCGGGCAGGTAAGTGCTACTCCTGGATGTCATCAAGCAGTCACTTTCTGCCACAGTACTGATTATTGATTTGCTCATCCCCCTTCTTTCTACCAGGCCTTGGATCCGCGGAGTCCCAAATCAAAATCTCGTTTACACCTCTGCAAGTGACTCGCGACTCTAGCATCTCCAGCACTCGACCAGGTCAGGATTTGACCTCACAGTAAATCCTGAAAGATTTTTACCAAGCAATCCCCCAAAATGTCATGATAATACAATACATGATTATACACAGTGTTATGCCCATTATATACAGTTATTATGCCCATTATATACAGTTATATTTTTAACGATTACATTCATGTTATTTTATGACAAAAAAAAAAAAATTACGATAATATACATCCCTCCAGCCAAACCCCACTTCTAAGTGCCTAAAACAAGATAGACCCAGAAATGGACACACTTTAAAAATCTGGTTAATGACTACAGGAGCCTCTATATAAACAGACTGAGGCTTTCAAAAAATGAGAAACAGTGCATATTGCCCATCCAACGATCCAGCGACGCTGGCAGACCTTACGGCGTGACCCTTCTTTGGGCACATAAGTGCTACTCCTGGATGTCATCAAGCAGTAACTTACTGCCACAGTACTGATTATTGAGTTGCTCATCCCCCTTCATCCTACCAGGCCTTGGATCCGCGGAGTTCCAAATCAAAATCACTTTTACACCTCTGCAAGTGACTCGCAACTCTAGCATCTCCAGCACTCAACCAGGTCAGGATTTGACCTCACAGTAAATCCTGAAAGATTTTTATCAAGCAATCCCAAAAAATGTCATGATTATACAGTACATGATTACATGTATACACAGTATTATGCCCGCTATGTACAGTTATTATTCCCGTTATATACAGTTATATTTCTAATGATTACACTCATGATTATACAGTACATGATTATACACAGAATTATGCCCGTTATATACAGTTAATTTTCCCGATATACAGTTATATTTTTAAAGATTACATTCATGTTATTTTATGACAAAAAAAATTAAGATGATATACATCCCTCCAGCCAAACCCCACTTCTAAGTGCCTAAGACAAGATAGACCCAGAAATGAACACAATTAAAAAATGTGGTGAATGACTAGAGGAGCCTCTATATAAACAGACTGAGGCTTTCAATAAATGAGAAACAGTGCATATTGCCCATCCAATGATCCAGCGACGCAGGCAGACCTCACGGCATGATCCTTCTTCGGGCAGGTAAGTGCTACTCCTGGATGTCATCAAGCAGTCACTTCCTGCCACAGTACTGATTATTGATTTGCTTATCCCCCTTCTTCCTACCAGGCCTTGGATCCGCGGAGTCCCAAATCAAAATCTCTTTTACACCTCTGCAAGTGACTCGCGACTCTAGCATCTCCAGCACTCGACCAGGTCAGGATTTGACCTCACAGTAAATCCTGAAAGATTTTTACCAAGCAATCCCCCAAAATGTCATGATAATACAATACATGATTATACACAGTGTTATGCCCATTATATACAGTTATTATGCCCATTATATACAGTTATATTTTTAACGATTACATTCATGTTATTTTATGACAACAAAAAAAAATTACGATAATATACATCCCTCCAGCCAAACCCCACTTCTAAGTGCCTAAAACAAGATAGACCCAGAAATGGACACACTTTAAAAATCTGGTTAATGACTACAGGAGCCTCTATATAAACAGACTGAGGCTTTCAAAAAATGAGAAACAGTGCATATTGCCCATCCAACGATCCAGCGACGCTGGCAGACCTTACGGCGTGATCCTTCTTTGGGCACATAAGTGCTACTCCTGGATGTCATCAAGCAGTAACTTACTGCCACAGTACTGATTATTGAGTTGCTCATCCTCCTTCTTCCTACCAGGCCTTGGATCAGCGGAGTCCCAAATCAAAATTACTTTTATACCTCTGCAAGTGACTCGTAACTCTATCACCTCCTGCACTCGACCAGGTCAGGATTTGACCTCACAGTAAATCCTGAAAGATTTTTATCAAGCAATCCCAAAAAATGTCATGATTATACAGTACATGATTACATGTATACACAGTATTATGCCCGCTATGTACAGTTATTATTCACGTTATATACATTTATATTTCTAATGATTACACTCATGATTATACAGTACATGATTAAACACAGAATTATGCCCGTTATATACAGTTAATTTTCCCAATATAGTTATATTTTAACGATTACATTCATGTTATTTTATGACAAAAAAATTAAGATAATATACATTCCTCCAGCCAAACCCCACTTCTAAGTGCTTAAGACAAGATAGACCCAGAAATTAACACAATTGAAAAATGTGGCGAATGACTAGAGGAGCCTCTATATAAACAGACTGAGGCTTTCAAAAAATGAGAAACAGTGCATATTGCCCATCCAACGATCCAGCGACGCAGGCAGACCTCACGGCATGATCCTTCTTCGGGCAGGTAAGTGCTACTCCTGGATGTCATCAAGCAGTCACTTTCTGCCACAGTACTGATTATTGATTTGCTCATCCCCCTTCTTTCTACCAGGCCTTGGATCCGCGGAGTCCCAAATCAAAATCTCGTTTACACCTCTGCAAGTGACTCGCGACTCTAGCATCTCCAGCACTCGACCAGGTCAGGATTTGACCTCACAGTAAATCCTGAAAGATTTTTACAAAGCAATCCCCGAAAAAGTCATGATAATACAGTACATGATTATACACAGTGTTATGCCCATTATATACAGTTATTATTCCCATTATATACTGTTATATTTTTAACGATTACATTCATGTTATTTTATCACAAAAAAAAATTAAGATAATATACATCCCTCCAGCCAAACCCCACCTCTAAGTGCCTAAGACAAGATAGACCCAGAAATGAACACAATTGAAAAATGTGGTTAACGACTAGAGGAGCCTCTATATAAACAGACTGAGGCTGTCAAAAAATGAGAAACACTGCATATTGCCCATCAAACGATCCAGCGACGCTGGCAGACCTTACGGCGTGACCCTTCTTCGGGCACATAAGTGCTACTCCTGGATGTCATCAAGCAGTAACTTACTGCCACAGTACTGATTATTGAGTTGCTCATCCTCCTTCTTCCTACCAGGCCTTGGATCAGCCGAGTCCCAAATCAAAATTACTTTTATACCTCTGCAAGTGACTCGTAACTCTATCACCTCCTGCACTCGACCAGGTCAGGATTTGACCTCACAGTAAATCCTGAAAGATTTTTATCAAGCAATCCCAAAAAATGTCATGATTATACAGTACATGATTACATGTATACACAGTATTATGCCCGCTATGTACAGTTATTATTCCCGTTATATACAGTTATATTTCTAATGATTACACTCATGATTATACAGTACATGATTATACACAGAATTATGCCCGTTATATACAGTTAATTTTCCCGATATACAGTTATATTTTCAACGATTACATTCATGTTATTTTATGACAAAAAAATTAAGATAATATACATCCCTCCAGCCAAACCCCACTTCTAAGTGCCTAAGACAAGATAGACCCAGAAATGAACACAATTGAAAAATGTGGTTAATGACTAGAGGAGCCTCTATATAAACAGACTGATGCTTTCAAAAAATGAGAAACAGTGCATATTGCCCATCCAACGATTCAGCGACGCAGGCAGACCTCACGGCATGATCCTTCTTCGGGCAGGTAAGTGCTACTCCTGGATGTCATCAAGCAGTCACTTTTTGCCACAGTACTGATTATTGATTTGCTCATCCCCCTTCTTCCTACCAGGCCTTGGATCCACGGAGTCCCAAATCAAAATCTCTTTTACACCTCTGCAAGTGACTCGCGACTCTAGCATCTCCAGCACTCGACCAGGTCAGGATTTGACCTCACAGTAAATCCTGAAAGATTTTTACCAAGCAATCCCCAAAAATGTCATCATAATACAGTACATGATTATACACAGTGTTATGCCCGTTATATACAGTTATTATGCCCATTATATACAGTTATATTTTTGACAATTACATTCATGTTATATTATCACAAAAAAAAAATTAAGATAATATACATCCCTCAAGCCAAACCCGACTTCTAAGTGCCTAAGACAAGATAGACCCAGAAATGAACACAATTTAAAAATGTTGTTAATGACTAGAGGAGCCTCTATATAAACAGACTGAGGGCCGTATTCAATCCCTTGCGAAATCCATTTTTTCTCTAAAAAATTTCGTTTTTCGCGACGAAAAGACTTTGTGTATTCAATGTTGTGATTTTTCACGCATGCGAAAGTTTTAAGTTTCGCTTGCGTTTCGCTTATTTCGCTTGGTCAAACCCTTACATTTCGTGGTTTTTTTTATAGATTTTTTCGCTTTTTCGCACAAATGTATTCAATCGTGAGATGACGAAATTGTTATCTGCACATGTTTGATCCGTTTCTCCATTTTCATTTCGACGCCCAATGGGTCACGAATACAAATTTTTATTGAGTGATGCCTCCTTTTAACCTCCGGAACCTAAACATTCTTGTTGGAGAAATGTTTGCCTCTTTGAAAGTTGCTGTTTTCCTAAGAAGGGGCATATATAAATTGTTATTAATACACTTGATTTCCCATCATGCATTGGTAAAGCACATGTTATTTTTTCCCAAGATGCTGTTCACCCCTCACAGTGCCTCACTCCTACGTTTGGGACTTCAGGGAGTAGCAGCTTATTGCAGTCAGCTGTATTTGGAAGCGTTTTTTTAGGGCAATTTGCGTTTTTGGAGAAGAAATAATTATTTTTCAATCACTGCCTACAATAATGGAGTATTTTGCTGACTTGATTGTGATGTTCATGGTCCTATCGACATACATGCTGCGATGCAAACGTCGTCGCCTGGCACGTGGATATCAGCATCATGGTCAGGGGCGTGGATATCAGCATCGTGGTCAGCATCTGTCTACATTTGGTGAGTCAGTGCGTGTTTCAATTCCACGTCCACGCCAGTATCGTACTAGGCGTGTACTGGACGGTCTCTCTGAGGCGGAAGTGATAGGTACCTTTCGCTTATCGTCTCAGGATATCTATTCGCTGTATGATCTGTTGGAAGCTGACCTGGAACCTCGGGTACGGTCAAATCATGCAGTCAGTGGTTTCCAGAAACTACTGGCTGCATTGCAATTTTTTGCGTCAGGCACCTTCCAGCCTACTTTGTCCCAGACATGCGGTTTTTCTCAGCCAACAATGTCACGCTGTTTGTCCCAGGTCATAAAAGCTTTCCGTAAATTAACGACCCAGGTTATAAAATTCCCAGACACTGACAGCGAATGGAATGAGATCAAATTTGGTTTCTTTCAAAAATGGAAATTCCCCAATGTGTTGGGCGTGATAGACTGCACCCATGTGCGACTCACACCTCCGAGGGAATCGGAAGAATGTTATCGGAATCGAAAACACTTCCATTCCCTCAATGTACAGATGGTGTGTGATTCCACAATGAGATTATTGGACATTTGTGTGGGTTTCCCTGGGTCGACCCACGACTCCTTCGTTTTAAGCCAGTCATCTCTATTCCTGGACTTTGAGGAAGGTCGAATGCCAGATGGCTGGCTGTTGGGTATGTAAGTTTTCATTATTTTTTTTAAGTTGCTACTGTAATTAAAAAAGTCTAATACCTTTTCAATTATCCCTTTTAGGTGATGCGGGTTATCCGAATAAACCTTGGCTGTTGACCCCATTACCTGATCCTGTAGGTGATGCCGAAAGAAGATACCAGGAGGTTCACATTGCATCGAGGGGTGTAATTGAAAGGACCTTCGGTGTACTTAAGAGCCGGTTCAGGTGTTTAGATATCTCCGGCGGGACCCTCTTATATTCACCGGGAAAAGTTTGCGGCATTATTAATGCCTGTTGCATTCTGCATAATATCTGTGTCGCAAGACGTTTGCCGGTGAATATTCATGCTGGTGTTAGCCAGGATGGGGATCTTTCTTCGGTATTATCTGTGGGTATGGACGAAGGAGCAGAGACCAGAAGGCATCTTATTGACACCTTCTTCTCATGTGAGTATATACAAATCATCTGTACACAAACACACACACATATATATCTATATATCTATATATATATATAGAGATATATATATATATATAAATATATCATTTATCTACATAAATGTTATTTACCTTTTATTTTACAGAGTTTGTTCTTGATGGAGTTCATTACAGTTCATTGAGTTTGTTTGCCCAGTTGCTGTTATTACTGTTTCGTGTTTGGAAGTTTTATTTAAAAGTCCTCTAAAGTGATAATAAATTTCAAAAGATTGTTCATTATGCAGGTGAGATGTGATCTATTTACATTTTTGTTGATTGAAAATTCATATGTCCTGTTTTACATTTTCACATACTTTCCATACAGGTTGTTGGTGGTTATCCCTTTCTATTGTCTGCTTTTAAGGATGTTTCTGTGGAAGCCTGGTTACCTTGGATGAGTGATCTCATCTCCGTCTAATCTGGTGAGTTAGCCATATTCCAAAACTGTGTAGGGGATTCCGGTGTCAAGACTCCTACCCATCCAAACAGTCAATAACCTGTGCCCCCCGTCTGTTTTCCCTTGCAGGATGTGCTGTGTGGCTGCCGGACCTGCTCAGTTATGACCCTTCTGCCTGCTCACCTTTACGGATGGATCTGTTGACGGTGGGATTATCTGCTCCTCTGCTGATGAAATTGGTGAGTATGCTAATCTGAACCCCTGCCCCCCTGTAAAGTGTGTGCGCTCTGTGCGCATGGGAATCCGGTGTCAAGACTCCTACTCATCCAAACAGTCAATAACCTGTGCCCCCCGTCTGTTTTCCCTTGCAGGATGTGCTGTGTGGCTGCCGGACCTGCTCAGTTATGACACTTCTGCCTGCTCACCTTTACGGATGGATCTGTTGACGGTGGGATTATCTGCTCCTCTGCTGATGAAATTGGTGAGTATGCTAATCTGAACCCCTGCCCCCCTGTAAAGTGTGTGCGCTCTGTGCGCATGGGAATCCGGTGTCAAGACTCCTACCCATCCAAACAGTCAATAACCTGTGCCCCCCGTCTGTTTTCCCTTGCAGGATGTGCTGTGTGGCTGCCGGACCTGCTCAGTTATGACCCTTCTGCCTGCTCACCTTTACGGATGGATCTGTTGACGGTGGGATTATCTGCTCCTCTGCTGATGAAATTGGTGAGTATGCTAATCTGAACCCCTGCCCCCCTGTAAAGTGTGTGCGCTTCCATTCTTAAAAAATGTCAGGAAACAGAGGTTAATATTCTTCCTTACCATATAACTTGATTTACGGATGACATTTTGGCAAAACGTGATTCATTTATCTATATTTTATTCTTGAAATTAAACTTTGTCCAAAGGGGTGGCCTGGAAAATCTTCTGAAAATGTAGGCTGCTGTTATTTAAATTAGATTTGTAACCTCTAGTTCCAGGCAAGGTAATCTGGAAATGTCCACAAACCCACACTCCCATAGATATTACCTTTCTCTGTTGTTAGCACATGCCCAATTAAAGTATGGGTCTCTGATATGTAGCTATGTAGGTAGTACAATATTTACAAATACACATCTGCAGACATGTGATCTTGTGGCAACCTTTGCATTTTATTATGCACTGGTTAAAGCATTGCGCATGCTGGGGGCATAATCAAGGATAACCTAGTTACACTGCACACTAATTTTCCTGTGCCACCTAAACATCTGTATTATTATTTATCCATCTTATCTGCTCCAAGTATATTCTGTCATTCACCAACACTCATTGCAAATGTAGCAATCGTTCTTTTCGCACATCTGACCAAAACCAAACCATATTTCCTGATTTTTTTTTTATTAAAAAAAAAAACTTGTACGCTGGTGGCTGTAAAGATATTTCCAATAGTGCAAGTTGGTCATCCTGAGTAACTGATGATGCTGAACAAGCTTTTTTTTATTCTGTCACTCTAAAATGAGGTATCACCTATAAGCGATATCACATGCACATTACTATTGTAGCCAGACATTAAACTTTTCAAGCGTACTCATATTTCTGCTTGTTGACAGAAAATTTAACATTATTACGATTATTTTTTATAAATGCTGTTATTTCGTAAAAAATTCTAACATTTGCGAACTTCTTCTGTCTTCAAAGGGTGTTGTCTTCAGAATATTGAAATGAACCTCAACATTGTACTGCAGTTCAAAGCGGACCATCGAACCCAAATTTTGAAAAAGTCAAAGAGATTTTAAAACAAATTTGTTCCAGAAAAAATAAAATTAAAACTGGTTAAACTTTGAAAGAAATTCTTGTTTTCTTCACAATTCCTCAAATGGACATCTGAAATGATATTGATAAAGCGTTAAACAAATTGCTGTTGTGTGGGTAAAAAGTGAGTACAAGCAGATACAGCTGAAAAGGCCATTAACACATCCCAACATGGCAGTACCTTGTACTTCTTCTCACCTACATTCCATTATGGGATGTGGGTGAGAACTCGCACAAAGGGCACTGCCGTGATGGAATGGGAAGTGTGGGTACAAGCAGATACAGCTGAAAAGGCCATTAACACATCCCAACATGGCAGTACCTTGTACTTCTTCTCACCTACATTCCATTATGGGATGTGGGTGAGAACTCGCACAAAGGGCACTGCCGTGATGGAATGGGAAGTGTGGGTACAAGCAGATACAGCTGAAAAGGCCATTAACACATCCCAACATGGCAGTACCTTGTACTTCTTCTCACCTACATTCCATTATGGGATGTGGGTGAGAACTCGCACAAAGGGCACTGCTGTGATGGAATGGGAAGTGTGGGTACAAGCAGATACAGCTGAAAAGGCCATTAACACATCCCAACATGGCAGTACCTTGTACTTCTTCTCACCTACATTCCATTATGGGATGTGGGTGAGAACTCGCACAAAGGGCACTGCCGTGATGGAATGGGAAGTGTGGGTACAAGCAGATACAGCTGAAAAGGCCATTAACACATCCCAACATGGCAGTACCTTGTACTTCTTCTCACCTACATTCCATTATGGGATGTGGGTGAGAACTCGCACAAAGGGCACTGCCGTGATGGAATGGGAAGTGTGGGTACAAGCAGATACAGCTGAAAAGGCCATTAACACATCCCAACATGGCAGTACCTTGTACTTCTTCTCACCTACATTCCATTATGGGATGTGGGTGAGAACTCGCACAAAGGGCACTGCCGTGATGGAATGGGAAGTGTGGGTACAAGCAGATACAGCTGAAAAGGCCATTAACACATCCCAACATGGCAGTACCCTGTACTTCTTCTCACCTACATTCCATTATGGGATGTGGGTGAGAACTCGCACAAAGGGCACTGCCGTGATGGAATGGGAAGTGCTCAAAAGGATATTTTTACAAAAATTAGATGGACAAAAATGTTACCCTATTCTGGTGGTATAATACACTCCTCTTCATTTTCAGCGATCTTTGAAGCCAGCTTCTCAGTCGTGGAAGGTGATTGTATTGGTTGCACAGATACTGTTGCTGTTGGAGGATAACGGCCCGGTGGCAACATTCCTGGAAACCCCGTATACATTTGGGAATATGAATAGGTTGCTGAACTTGCTGTAAGGGCAGTGGTCTTTCGTTCTAACTGTTGATGACTTGTTTGAGCATGCTGTGAATCCGATCTACGTTGAGCTTTATTGGCCATGTTCTCAACAATCAATTTTAAAGATGTGGCAATCAAAACAGAACTTGATGCTGTCTGACGTTGGCATTCTGCCATCACATTCAAATATGTTGCAGAATGTTGATTTGCCTCTGAAATTAGCATTAGACTACTTGCTTGACATGATGTGTTTTCTACTAATTTGTTAAGCGCAGTCGCCATGATTATCATAATATCCTGAGATGCTTTGTTGTCTTTTTGACGGTTAACTTCATTCTCTTGCACTGTGGTAATTAATTCTGTTAATGAAGTTTCCAGGCTACCCATACTTTGCTGTAAAAGAGTGTGGAATGATTTGTGTCGATCCTGCATTTGATCAGAGAGAGCAAGGATGTGCTGATATTCTGCATCTGGAATCTCTTTGCTAGTTGTTACTTGCACCCTTGGCTGTCTTGCTGTGAATAAAGTTAAACAAATTACAGTTATATGGTTTAATAAGTAATTTAAGAGTTTTTTAGATGAATGTTATTTATCAAAACACTAATTACCAATTGGTGTAGAAGCTGCTTGATGCTCATCATTCTCTTCATTGGAATTATTTCCGATCAAATCTGGACTAAAACATGGATCAATACAGGAGGACATTCCTGCAATGTTCATTGGATTGTCATCTATAAATAAAATTATAAATTGAGTTGTTTCAATATATATATATATATATATATATATATATATATATATATATATATATATATATATGTACACCATGGACATTCAACTGTGGAAAAATAAATATTGTACCTTCAGTCGGTGTTGGTGCATTTTCTACTGAATCAACACTGTTTCCTCGTGATTTAGTTTGATGCAAATCTCTTGATGATGTTTGTTTTTCAGGTAAACTTGCTTCAAAACCCTGGAAAGTAGTCTCCGCTGAACTTAAAAAACAACTTGGTATGCTTAGCATTTCTTGGGTTCTACTGGGTGTAAAGGCGTTCTTTTGAAGTGCTGTTACAGCTGTTTCATTACAAATGCTTTGACCAATAACTGGACGATCATCTGCAAATATAATTTAAAAAATCATTATCATTTAGAAGAAATACTTATGAAATTATTATGTAACAATATCAGGTCAATAAGCACTGATTTTTTTTGCTAGTAGTTCAAAACACCACCCATCAACAAAGTATAGTGTGTCGACAGCGTTGCATAGCCGAGCACTTTGTAACGCCATCATAAATGCTGTTCATCTGCGAAAATAACCTGCAGACGAATAGCTTTCCAGGTGACATTGACGCAGTATAGCGTGTGGCAGCACACAATGGGCAGCCATACATACTTGAGAATTTGGCTTAAACCTCAGTTTCGATCAAGTTTCATCTCAGACCAGAGTGTTTGGGTCATACCTGAAACTTGAAGTGTAAAATAAAATTGTATTTACCTATTTGCCTTCTTTTATTGTTTCTGTCTTTCATTACAGATCCTCTTTTCCTTCTGGAAGGCTCCTCTTCGTGCACAAAATCTCCCTGACGTCTGGAGTCAATTCTGCCTGCTACGCCTGTAACCATGATTGGGTTTAATCTTTTTTTTATAACTTCCTCCCATGAAAGCCAATTCACTTTCAGTTCCGGCCCTCCACCGGTCCCCATTTCGTGCCTTCGTTGAATTCCTAATTTTTTTTTAGTTTGACGACGGCAGTCGTTATATCTCTTCATGCAATGCTTTGCATCCCTGCGTATTCCAGAAATCGATGTTACTTTCTCAGCAATTGTGTTCCATATTTTTCTTTTTTGTCTAGGAGCAGTAGTTTGTGCCCTTGGCCCGAATAGCATGTCGTAGTAACGATCAACTAAATCAACTAAGGCAAAGCTTTCTGACTCATTGAAACGGATTCCTCTCTGCATCTTCTTGCAGTTTTCTTCTGCAGATCCATCTCCGGGAGAATTATGTGATCCACCTGCATCTGAATTTCCATCATTATCACGATTGCCTGTATGCCTTGGAGCTTGTGGTTCTGTACAACGTATTTCATGTTGGTGACCATCTTCTTGACGCCTGTGTCGAACAGTTGTATCATGCCTACGGGAATGGGTTTCTTCATTTTGCTAATAAAAAAGATACAAAGCCAAAATATTAGCATCATTCTTTTGAAATAAAAACAAGAAGTATACAGTATTTAACTTACTTTGGTTTGAGAATTTGCAGAAGTATTTTCCTTTCGGCGAGATGATGATATTTTTGATCGCCACAATCTAAATTCTTCACTGTCCTCCCAAGCATTATCAAATCTTCCTAGCGATTCCTCAGATGTCGAATTTTCATAAAGATTAGGGCTTCTCATTCTTGAAGTCTGCGTAAATAATGTACACATGCAGCCATTGAAACAATAAATATAAAATCAATGTAAAATAACAGGTAAAGTCGGACAACAATTGTGACATGCCTATAAGAAAATGAAAATTAATTAAATACATTTAATGGACAGTGCATGCGAATGCAATAGTGGGGTGGTACAAATTGAGGAGAACATTACCTTTCTTTTGGACTTCCTTAATTTGTTGCATTCTTTTGTGCTTGGACCGGGCACATTGTTTTCCTCTGTGTCTTGCCCTGACTCATTGGATAACCTCAGGGAATCATCCGAATGTGCTTCCTGCTCATTGAAATGTCTTTGAGAGTTCCTCAACATTTCTATGAATGAAAGTGAAATATGTTCAATCTCAACTTATCACACTAATGTTTGCTGGAAAAAAAACAGGGACAATGCCAATATTCACCCCACATGGTACCCCAAAGACATCATTCAGCAGCCCTGCAGCCCCCAAACAAACCTTACTACAAGTGTACAGTAGGTTAAGAGCCACACCCTGATGTGTGGTGGCAAATAAACAGGGACAATGCCAATATTGACCCCACATGGTACCCCAAAGACATCATTCAGCAGCCCTGCAGCCCCCAAACAAACCTTACTACAAGTGTACAGTAGGTTAAGAGCCACACCCTGATGTGTGGTGGCAAAAAAACAGGGACAATGCCAATATTGACCCCACATGGTACCCCAAAGACATCATTCAGCAGCCCTGCAGCCCCCAAACAAACCTTACTACAAGTGTACAGTAGGTTAAGAGCCACACCCTGATGTGTGGTGGCAAAAAAACAGGGACAATGCCAATATTGACCCCACAAGGTACCCCTAAGACATCATTCAGCAGCCCTGCAGCCCCCAAACAAACCTTACTACAAGTGTACAGTAGGTTAAGAGCCACACCCTGATGTGTGGTGGCAAAAAAACAGAGACAATGCCAATATTGACCCCACAAGGTACCCCTAAGACATCATTCAGCAGCCCTGCAGCCCCCAAACAAACCTTACTACAAGTGTACAGTAGGTTAAGAGCCACACCCTGATGTGTGGTGGATAAAAAACAGGGACAATGACAATATTCACCCCACATGGTACCCCAAAGACATCATTCAGCAGCCCTGCAGCCCCCAAACAAACCTTACTACAAGTGTACAGTAGGTTAAGAGCCACACCCTGATGTGTGGTGGATAAAAAACAGGGACAATGCCAATATTCACCCCACATGGTACCCCAAAGACATCATTCAGCAGCCCTGCAGCCCCCAAACAAACCTTACAAGCAGAGTACAGTAGGTTAAGAGCCACACCCTGATGTGTGGTGGCAAAAAAACAGGGACAATGCCAATATTCACCCCACATGGTACCCCAAAGACATCATTCAGCAGCCCTGCAGCCCCCAAACAAACCTTACAAGCAGAGTACAGTAGGTTAAGAGCCACACCCTGATGTGTGGTGGCAAAAAAACAGGGACAATGCCAATATTCACCCCACATGGTACCCCAAAGACATCATTCAGCAGCCCTGCAGCCCCCAAACAAACCTTACAAGCAGAGTACAGTAGGTTAAGAGCCACACCCTGATGTGTGGTGGCAAAAAAACAGGGACAATGCCAATATTCACCCCACATGGTACCCCAAAGACATCATTCAGCAGCCCTGCAGCCCCCAAACAAACCTTACAAGCAGAGTACAGTAGGTTAAGAGCCACACCCTGATGTGTGGTGGATAAAAAACAGGGACAATGCCAATATTCACCCCACATGGTACCCCAAAGACATCATTCAGCAGCCCTGCAGCCCCCAAACAAACCTTACAAGCAGAGTACAGTAGGTTAAGAGCCACACCCTGATGTGTGGTGGATAAAAAACAGGGACAATGACAATATTCACCCCACATGGTACCCCAAAGACATCATTCAGCAGCCCTGCAGCCCCCAAACAAACCTTACTAGCAGTGTACAGTAGGCTAAGAGCCACACCCTGATCTTTGGCGCAAAAAAAAGGACACCCCAAACCTGCACAATAAAACAGCAAACCGCAATTTCACAAAAAACATACATTCTAAAATTGCATTTTAGAATTGTCAAATCTATCAAACCGGCCACCCCAAAACTGGAATTCATCCCTGCACACTTGTCATCATAAAAAACATTTGCAAACAAAATAAAACAATTACATTACACTCAGTTTTAAAAAAAAGGTTAACCTCAAGACCGCAAGTGATTCCAGTGCTCTGCCTTCGTTTGGATATGCTTTTCCAGCACACAGTCCACGATACAAATCAGCGCTCCGCAGTGTTCCAAAATGGAGGGTAAACTACGCAGTACACTACGCAGTACTCTTCCTTATATAGTAAACGGGCGAGGCTGGGTAGCGAAAACGAAACGCCCAGTTTTCACTTCATTGGTTAGTTTACGCATTTAGGCGTTCCACGAAAACGAAACTTTGAATACACGAAAAATCGAAATTAGTAATCGCGTCACTGTACCGAAAGAAGAGAAAGGTGCGAAAAATCGTAAACATAACCATTTTCGCACAACATTGAATACGGCCCTGAGGCTTTCAAAAAATGAGAAACAGTGCATATTGCCCATCAAACGATCCAGCGACGCTGGCAGACCTTAGGGCGTGATCGTTCTTCGGGCACATAAGTGCTACTCCTGGATGTCATCAAGCAGTAACTTACTGCCACAGTACTGATTATTGATTTGCTCATCCCCCTTCTTCCTACCAGGCCTTGGATCCGCGGAGTCCCAAATCAAAATCTCTTTTACACCTCTGCAAGTGACTCGCGACTCTAGCATCTCCAGCACTCGACCAGGTCAGGATTTGACCTCACAGTAAATCCTGAAAGATTTTTACCAAGCAATCCCCCAAAATGTCATGATAATACAATACATGATTATACACAGTGTTATGCCCATTATATACAGTTATTATGCCCATTATATACAGTTATATTTTTAACGATTACATTCATGTTATTTTATGACAAAAAAAAAAAAATTACGATAATATACATCCCTCCAGCCAAACCCCACTTCTAAGTGCCTAAAACAAGATAGACCCAGAAATGGACACACTTTAAAAATCTGGTTAATGACTACAGGAGCCTCTATATAAACAGACTGAGGCTTTCAAAAAATGAGAAACAGTGCATATTGCCCATCCAACGATCCAGCGACGCTGGCAGACCTTACGGCGTGACCCTTCTTTGGGCACATAAGTGCTACTCCTGGATGTCATCAAGCAGTAACTTACTGCCACAGTACTGATTATTGAGTTGCTCATCCCCCTTCATCCTACCAGGCCTTGGATCCGCGGAGTTCCAAATCAAAATCACTTTTACACCTCTGCAAGTGACTCGCAACTCTAGCATCTCCAGCACTCAACCAGGTCAGGATTTGACCTCACAGTAAATCCTGAAAGATTTTTATCAAGCAATCCCAAAAAATGTCATGATTATACAGTACATGATTACATGTATACACAGTATTATGCCCGCTATGTACAGTTATTATTCCCGTTATATACAGTTATATTTCTAATGATTACACTCATGATTATACAGTACATGATTATACACAGAATTATGCCCGTTATATACAGTTAATTTTCCCGATATACAGTTATATTTTTAAAGATTAAATTCATGTTATTTTATGACAAAAAAATTAAGATGATATACATCCCTCCAGCCAAACCCCACTTCTAAGTGCCTAAGACAAGATAGACCCAGAAATGAACACAATTAAAAAATGTGGTGAATGACTAGAGGAGCCTCTATATAAACAGACTGAGGCTTTCAATAAATGAGAAACAGTGCATATTGCCCATCCAATGATCCAGCGACGCAGGCAGACCTCACGGCATGATCCTTCTTCGGGCAGGTAAGTGCTACTCCTGGATGTCATCAAGCAGTCACTTCCTGCCACAGTACTGATTATTGATTTGCTTATCCCCCTTCTTCCTACCAGGCCTTGGATCCGCGGAGTCCCAAATCAAAATCTCTTTTACACCTCTGCAAGTGACTCGCGACTCTAGCATCTCCAGCACTCGACCAGGTCAGGATTTGACCTCACAGTAAATCCTGAAAGATTTTTACCAAGCAATCCCCCAAAATGTCATGATAATACAATACATGATTATACACAGTGTTATGCCCATTATATACAGTTATTATGCCCATTATATACAGTTATATTTTTAACGATTACATTCATGTTATTTTATGACAAAAAAATTAAGATAATATACATCCCTCCAGCCAAACCCCACTTCTAAGTGCCTAAGACAAGATAGACCCAGAAATGAACACAATTGAAAAATGTGGTTAATGACTAGAGGAGCCTCTATATAAACAGACTGATGCTTTCAAAAAATGAGAAACAGTGCATATTGCCCATCCAACGATTCAGCGACGCAGGCAGACCTCACGGCATGATCCTTCTTCGGGCAGGTAAGTGCTACTCCTGGATGTCATCAAGCAGTCACTTTTTGCCACAGTACTGATTATTGATTTGCTCATCCCCCTTCTTCCTACCAGGCCTTGGATCCACGGAGTCCCAAATCAAAATCTCTTTTACACCTCTGCAAGTGACTCGCGACTCTAGCATCTCCAGCACTCGACCAGGTCAGGATTTGACCTCACAGTAAATCCTGAAAGATTTTTACCAAGCAATCCCCAAAAATGTCATCATAATACAGTACATGATTATACACAGTGTTATGCCCGTTATATACAGTTATTATGCCCATTATATACAGTTATATTTTTGACAATTACATTCATGTTATATTATCACAAAAAAAAAATTAAGATAATATACATCCCTCAAGCCAAACCCGACTTCTAAGTGCCTAAGACAAGATAGACCCAGAAATGAACACAATTTAAAAATGTTGTTAATGACTAGAGGAGCCTCTATATAAACAGACTGAGGCTTTCAAAAAATGAGAAACAGTGCATATTGCCCATCAAACGATCCAGCGACGCTGGCAGACCTTAGGGCGTGATCGTTCTTCGGGCACATAAGTGCTACTCCTGGATGTCATCAAGCAGTAACTTACTGCCACAGTACTGATTATTGATTTGCTCATCCCCCTTCTTCCTACCAGGCCTTGGATCCGCGGAGTCCCAAATCAAAATCTCTTTTACACCTCTGCAAGTGACTCGCGACTCTAGCATCTCCAGCACTCGACCAGGTCAGGATTTGACCTCACAGTAAATCCTGAAAGATTTTTACCAAGCAATCCCCAAAAAAGTCATGATAATACAGTACATGATTATACACAGTGTTATGCCCATTATATACAGTTATTATGCCCATTATATACTGTTATATTTTTAACGATTACATTCATGTTATTTTATCACAAAAAAAAATTAAGATAATATACATCCCTCCAGCCAAACCCCACCTCTAAGTGCCTAAGACAAGATAGACCCAGAAATGAACACAATTGAAAAATGTGGTTAACGACTAGAGGAGCCTCTATATAAACAGACTGAGGCTGTCAAAAAAATGAGAAACACTGCATATTGCCCATCAAACGATCCAGCGACGCTGGCAGACCTTACGGCGTGACCCTTCTTCGGGCACATAAGTGCTACTCCTGGATGTCATCAAGCAGTAACTTACTGCCACAGTACTGATTATTGAGTTGCTCATCCTCCTTCTTCCTACCAGGCCTTGGATCAGCCGAGTCCCAAATCAAAATTACTTTTATACCTCTGCAAGTGACTCGTAACTCTATCACCTCCTGCACTCGACCAGGTCAGGATTTGACCTCACAGTAAATCCTGAAAGATTTTTATCAAGCAATCCCAAAAAATGTCATGATTATACAGTACATGATTACATGTATACACAGTATTATGCCCGCTATGTACAGTTATTATTCCCGTTATATACAGTTATATTTCTAATGATTACACTCATGATTATACAGTACATGATTATACACAGAATTATGCCCGTTATATACAGTTAATTTTCCCGATATACAGTTATATTTTCAACGATTACATTCATGTTATTTTATGACAAAAAAATTAAGATAATATACATCCCTCCAGCCAAACCCCACTTCTAAGTGCCTAAGACAAGATAGACCCAGAAATGAACACAATTGAAAAATGTGGTTAATGACTAGAGGAGCCTTTATATAAACAGACTGAGGCTTTCAAAAAATGAGAAACAGTGCATATTGCCCATCCAACGATTCAGCGACGCAGGCAGACCTCACGGCATGATCCTTCTTCGGGCAGGTAAGTGCTACTCCTGGATGTCATCAAGCAGTCACTTTTTGCCACAGTACTGATTATTGATTTGCTCATCCCCCTTCTTCCTACCAGGCCTTGGATCCGCGGAGTCCCAAATCAAAATCTCTTTTACACCTCTGCAAGTGACTCGCGACTCTAGCATCTCCAGCACTCGACCAGGTCAGGATTTGACCTCACAGTAAATCCTGAAAGATTTTTACCAAGCAATCCCCCAAAATGTCATGATAATACAATACATGATTATACACAGTGTTATGCCCATTATATACAGTTATTATGCCCATTATATACAGTTATATTTTTAACGATTACATTCATGTTATTTTATGACAAAAAAAAAAAAATTACGATAATATACATCCCTCCAGCCAAACCCCACTTCTAAGTGCCTAAAACAAGATAGACCCAGAAATGGACACACTTTAAAAATCTGGTTAATGACTACAGGAGCCTCTATATAAACAGACTGAGGCTTTCAAAAAATGAGAAACAGTGCATATTGCCCATCCAACGATCCAGCGACGCTGGCAGACCTTACGGCGTGACCCTTCTTTGGGCACATAAGTGCTACTCCTGGATGTCATCAAGCAGTAACTTACTGCCACAGTACTGATTATTGAGTTGCTCATCCCCCTTCATCCTACCAGGCCTTGGATCCGCGGAGTTCCAAATCAAAATCACTTTTACACCTCTGCAAGTGACTCGCAACTCTAGCATCTCCAGCACTCAACCAGGTCAGGATTTGACCTCACAGTAAATCCTGAAAGATTTTTATCAAGCAATCCCAAAAAATGTCATGATTATACAGTACATGATTACATGTATACACAGTATTATGCCCGCTATGTACAGTTATTATTCCCGTTATATACAGTTATATTTCTAATGATTACACTCATGATTATACAGTACATGATTATACACAGAATTATGCCCGTTATATACAGTTAATTTTCCCGATATACAGTTATATTTTTAAAGATTAAATTCATGTTATTTTATGACAAAAAAATTAAGATGATATACATCCCTCCAGCCAAACCCCACTTCTAAGTGCCTAAGACAAGATAGACCCAGAAATGAACACAATTAAAAAATGTGGTGAATGACTAGAGGAGCCTCTATATAAACAGACTGAGGCTTTCAATAAATGAGAAACAGTGCATATTGCCCATCCAATGATCCAGCGACGCAGGCAGACCTCACGGCATGATCCTTCTTCGGGCAGGTAAGTGCTACTCCTGGATGTCATCAAGCAGTCACTTCCTGCCACAGTACTGATTATTAATTTGCTTATCCCCCTTCTTCCTACCAGGCCTTGGATCCGCGGAGTCCCAAATCAAAATCTCTTTTACACCTCTGCAAGTGACTCGCGACTCTAGCATCTCCAGCACTCGACCAGGTCAGGATTTGACCTCACAGTAAATCCTGAAAGATTTTTACCAAGCAATCCCCCAAAATGTCATGATAATACAATACATGATTATACACAGTGTTATGCCCATTATATACAGTTATTATGCCCATTATATACAGTTATATTTTTAACGATTACATTCATGTTATTTTATGACAAAAAAATTAAGATAATATACATCCCTCCAGCCAAACCCCACTTCTAAGTGCCTAAGACAAGATAGACCCAGAAATGAACACAATTGAAAAATGTGGTTAATGACTAGAGGAGCCTCTATATAAACAGACTGATGCTTTCAAAAAATGAGAAACAGTGCATATTGCCCATCCAACGATTCAGCGACGCAGGCAGACCTCACGGCATGATCCTTCTTCGGGCAGGTAAGTGCTACTCCTGGATGTCATCAAGCAGTCACTTTTTGCCACAGTACTGATTATTGATTTGCTCATCCCCCTTCTTCCTACCAGGCCTTGGATCCACGGAGTCCCAAATCAAAATCTCTTTTACACCTCTGCAAGTGACTCGCGACTCTAGCATCTCCAGCACTCGACCAGGTCAGGATTTGACCTCACAGTAAATCCTGAAAGATTTTTACCAAGCAATCCCCAAAAATGTCATCATAATACAGTACATGATTATACACAGTGTTATGCCCGTTATATACAGTTATTATGCCCATTATATACAGTTATATTTTTGACAATTACATTCATGTTATATTATCACAAAAAAAAAATTAAGATAATATACATCCCTCAAGCCAAACCCGACTTCTAAGTGCCTAAGACAAGATAGACCCAGAAATGAACACAATTTAAAAATGTTGTTAATGACTAGAGGAGCCTCTATATAAACAGACTGAGGCTTTCAAAAAATGAGAAACAGTGCATATTGCCCATCAAACGATCCAGCGACGCTGGCAGACCTTAGGGCGTGATCGTTCTTCGGGCACATAAGTGCTACTCCTGGATGTCATCAAGCAGTAACTTACTGCCACAGTACTGATTATTGATTTGCTCATCCCCCTTCTTCCTACCAGGCCTTGGATCCGCGGAGTCCCAAATCAAAATCTCTTTTACACCTCTGCAAGTGACTCGCGACTCTAGCATCTCCAGCACTCGACCAGGTCAGGATTTGACCTCACAGTAAATCCTGAAAGATTTTTACCAAGCAATCCCCAAAAAAGTCATGATAATACAGTACATGATTATACACAGTGTTATGCCCATTATATACAGTTATTATGCCCATTATATACTGTTATATTTTTAACGATTACATTCATGTTATTTTATCACAAAAAAAAATTAAGATAATATACATCCCTCCAGCCAAACCCCACCTCTAAGTGCCTAAGACAAGATAGACCCAGAAATGAACACAATTGAAAAATGTGGTTAACGACTAGAGGAGCCTCTATATAAACAGACTGAGGCTGTCAAAAAAATGAGAAACACTGCATATTGCCCATCAAACGATCCAGCGACGCTGGCAGACCTTACGGCGTGACCCTTCTTCGGGCACATAAGTGCTACTCCTGGATGTCATCAAGCAGTAACTTACTGCCACAGTACTGATTATTGAGTTGCTCATCCTCCTTCTTCCTACCAGGCCTTGGATCAGCCGAGTCCCAAATCAAAATTACTTTTATACCTCTGCAAGTGACTCGTAACTCTATCACCTCCTGCACTCGACCAGGTCAGGATTTGACCTCACAGTAAATCCTGAAAGATTTTTATCAAGCAATCCCAAAAAATGTCATGATTATACAGTACATGATTACATGTATACACAGTATTATGCCCGCTATGTACAGTTATTATTCCCGTTATATACAGTTATATTTCTAATGATTACACTCATGATTATACAGTACATGATTATACACAGAATTATGCCCGTTATATACAGTTAATTTTCCCGATATACAGTTATATTTTCAACGATTACATTCATGTTATTTTATGACAAAAAAATTAAGATAATATACATCCCTCCAGCCAAACCCCACTTCTAAGTGCCTAAGACAAGATAGACCCAGAAATGAACACAATTGAAAAATGTGGTTAATGACTAGAGGAGCCTTTATATAAACAGACTGAGGCTTTCAAAAAATGAGAAACAGTGCATATTGCCCATCCAACGATTCAGCGACGCAGGCAGACCTCACGGCATGATCCTTCTTCGGGCAGGTAAGTGCTACTCCTGGATGTCATCAAGCAGTCACTTTTTGCCACAGTACTGATTATTGATTTGCTCATCCCCCTTCTTCCTACCAGGCCTTGGATCCGCGGAGTCCCAAATCAAAATCTCTTTTACACCTCTGCAAGTGACTCGCGACTCTAGCATCTCCAGCACTCGACCAGGTCAGGATTTGACCTCACAGTAAATCCTGAAAGATTTTTACCAAGCAATCCCCAAAAATGTCATGATAATACAGTACATGATTATACACAGTGTTATGCCTGTTATATACAGTTATTATGCCCATTATATACAGTTATATTTTTGACAATTACATTCATGTTATATTATCACAAAAAAAAAATTAAGATAATATACATCCCTCCAGCCAAACCCCACTTCTAAGTGCCTAAGACAAGATAGACCCAGAAATGAACACAATTGAAAAATGTGGTTAATGACTAGAGGAGCCTCTATATAAACAGACTGATGCTTTCAAAAAATGAGAAACAGTGCATATTGCCCATCCAACGATTCAGCGACGCAGGCAGACCTCACGGCATGATCCTTCTTCGGGCAGGTAAGTGCTACTCCTGGATGTCATCAAGCAGTCACTTTTTGCCACAGTACTGATTATTGATTTGCTCATCCCCCTTCTTCCTACCAGGCCTTGGATCCACGGAGTCCCAAATCAAAATCTCTTTTACACCTCTGCAAGTGACTCGCGACTCTAGCATCTCCAGCACTCGACCAGGTCAGGATTTGACCTCACAGTAAATCCTGAAAGATTTTTACCAAGCAATCCCCAAAAATGTCATCATAATACAGTACATGATTATACACAGTGTTATGCCCGTTATATACAGTTATTATGCCCATTATATACAGTTATATTTTTGACAATTACATTCATGTTATATTATCACAAAAAAAAAATTAAGATAATATACATCCCTCAAGCCAAACCCGACTTCTAAGTGCCTAAGACAAGATAGACCCAGAAATGAACACAATTTAAAAATGTTGTTAATGACTAGAGGAGCCTCTATATAAACAGACTGAGGCTTTCAAAAAATGAGAAAAAGTGCATATTGCCCATCCAACGATCCAGCGACGCTGGCAGACCTTAGGGCGTGATCGTTCTTCGGGCACATAGGTGCTACTCCTGGATGTCATCAAGCAGTAACTTACTGCCACAGTACTGATTATTGATTTGCTCATCCCCCTTCTTCCTACCAGGCCTTGGATCCGCGGAGTCCCAAATCAAAATCTCTTTTACACCTCTGCAAGTGACTCGCGACTCTAGCATCTCCAGCACTCGACCAGGTCAGGATTTGACCTCACAGTAAATCCTGAAAGATTTTTACCAAGCAATCCCCCAAAATGTCATGATAATACAATACATGATTATACACAGTGTTATGCCCATTATATACAGTTATTATGCCCATTATATACAGTTATATTTTTAACGATTACATTCATGTTATTTTATGACAAAAAAAAAAAATTATGATAATATACATCCCTCCAGCCAAACCCCACTTCTAAGTTCCTAAAACAAGATAGACCCAGAAATGGACACACTTTAAAAATCTGGTTAATGACTACAGGAGCCTCTATATAAACAGACTGAGGCTTTCAAAAAATGAGAAACAGTGCATATTGCCCATCCAACGATCCAGCGACGCTGGCAGACCTTACGGCGTGACCCTTCTTTGGGCACATAAGTGCTACTCCTGGATGTCATCAAGCAGTAACTTACTGCCACAGTACTGATTATTGAGTTGCTCATCCCCCTTCATCCTACCAGGCCTTGGATCCGCGGAGTTCCAAATCAAAATCACTTTTACACCTCTGCAAGTGACTCGCAACTCTAGCATCTCCAGCACTCAACCAGGTCAGGATTTGACCTCACAGTAAATCCTGAAAGATTTTTATCAAGCAATCCCAAAAAATGTCATGATTATACAGTACATGATTACATGTATACACAGTATTATGCCCGCTATGTACAGTTATTATTCCCGTTATATACAGTTATATTTCTAATGATTACACTCATGATTATACAGTACATGATTATACACAGAATTATGCCCGTTATATACAGTTAATTTTCCCGATATACAGTTATATTTTCAACGATTACATTCATGTTATTTTATGACAAAAAAATTAAGATAATATACATCCCTCCAGCCAAACCCCACTTCTAAGTGCCTAAGACAAGATAGACCCAGAAATGAACACAATTGAAAAATGTGGTTAATGACTAGAGGAGCCTTTATATAAACAGACTGAGGCTTTCAAAAAATGAGAAACAGTGCATATTGCCCATCCAACGATTCAGCGACGCAGGCAGACCTCACGGCATGATCCTTCTTCGGGCACGTAAGTGCTACTCCTGGATGTCATCAAGCAGTCACTTTTTGCCACAGTACTGATTATTGATTTGCTCATCCCCCTTCTTCCTACCAGGCCTTGGATCCGCGGAGTCCCAAATCAAAATCTCTTTTACACCTCTGCAAGTGACTCGCGACTCTAGCATCTCCAGCACTCGACCAGGTCAGGATTTGACCTCACAGTATATCCTGAAAGATTTTTACCAAGCAATCCCCAAAAATGTCATGATAATACAGTACATGATTATACACAGTGTTATGCCTGTTATATACAGTTATTATGCCCATTATATACAGTTATATTTTTGACAATTACATTCATGTTATATTATCACAAAAAAAAAATTAAGATAATATACATCCCTCAAGCCAAACCCGACTTCTAAGTGCCTAAGACAAGATAGACTCAGAAATGAACACAATTTAAAAATGTTGTTAATGACTAGAGGAGCCTCTATATAAACAGACTGAGGCTTTCAAAAAATGAGAAACAGTGCATATTGCCCATCAAACGATCCAGCGACGCTGGCAGACCTTAGGGCGTGATCCTTCTTCGGGCAGGTAAGTGCTACTCCTGGATGTCATCAAGCAGTCACTTTTTGCCACAGTACTGATTATTGATTTGCTCATCCCCCTTCTTCCTACCAGGCCTTGGATCCACGGAGTCCCAAATCAAAATCTCTTTTACACCTCTGCAAGTGATTTGCGACTCTAGCATCTCCAGCACTCGACCAGGTCAGGATTTGACCTCACAGTAAATCCTGAAAGATTTTTACCAAGCAATCCCCCAAAATGTCATGATAATACAATACATGATTATACACAGTGTTATGCCCATTATATACAGTTATTATGCCCATTATATACAGTTATATTTTTAACGATTACATTCATGTTATTTTATGACAAAAAAAAAAATTACGATAATATACATCCCTCCAGCCAAACCTCACTTCTAAGTGCCTAAAACAAGATAGACCCAGAAATGGACACACTTTAAAAATGTGGTTAATGACTACAGGAGCCTCTATATAAACAGACTGAGGCTTTCAAAAAATGAGAAACAGTGCATATTGCCCATCCAACGATCCAGCGACGCTGGCAGACCTTACGGCGTGACCCTTCTTTGGGCACATAAGTGCTACTCCTGGATGTCATCAAGCAGTAACTTACTGCCACAGTACTGATTATTGAGTTGCTCATCCCCCTTCATCCTACCAGGCCTTGGATCCGCGGAGTTCCAAATCAAAATCACTTTTACACCTCTGCAAGTGACTCGCAACTCTAGCATCTCCAGCACTCAACCAGGTCAGGATTTGACCTCACAGTAAATCCTGAAAGATTTTTATCAAGCAATCCCAAAAAATGTCATGATTATACAGTACATGATTACATGTATACACAGTATTATGCCCGCTATGTACAGTTATTATTCCCGTTATATACAGTTATATTTCTAATGATTACACTCATGATTATACAGTACATGATTATACACAGAATTATGCCCGTTATATACAGTTAATTTTCCTGATATACAGTTATATTTTCAACGATTACATTCATGTTATTTTATGACAAAAAAATTAAGATAATATACATCCCTCCAGCCAAACCCCACTTCTAAGTGCCTAAGACAAGATAGACCCAGAAATGAACACAATTGAAAAATGTGGTTAATGACTAGAGGAGCCTCTATATAAACAGACTGATGCTTTCAAAAAATGAGAAACAGTGCATATTGCCCATCCAACGATTCAGCGACGCAGGCAGACCTCACGGCATGATCCTTCTTCGGGCAGGTAAGTGCTACTCCTGGATGTCATCAAGCAGTCACTTTTTGCCACAGTACTGATTATTGATTTGCTCATCCCCCTTCTTCCTACCAGGCCTTGGATCCACGGAGTCCCAAATCAAAATCTCTTTTACACCTCTGCAAGTGACTCGCGACTCTAGCATCTCCAGCACTCGACCAGGTCAGGATTTGACCTCACAGTAAATCCTGAAAGATTTTTACCAAGCAATCCCCAAAAATGTCATCATAATACAGTACATGATTATACACAGTGTTATGCCCGTTATATACAGTTATTATGCCCATTATATACAGTTATATTTTTGACAATTACATTCATGTTATATTATCACAAAAAAAAAAATTAAGATAATATACATCCCTCAAGCCAAACCCGACTTCTAAGTGCCTAAGACAAGATAGACCCAGAAATGAACACAATTTAAAAATGTTGTTAATGACTAGAGGAGCCTCTATATAAACAGACTGAGGCTTTCAAAAAATGAGAAACAGTGCATATTGCCCATCAAACGATCCAGCGACGCTGGCAGACCTTAGGGCGTGATCGTTCTTCGGGCACATAAGTGCTACTCCTGGATGTCATCAAGCAGTAACTTACTGCCACAGTACTGATTATTGATTTGCTCATCCCCCTTCTTCCTACCAGGCCTTGGATCCGCGGAGTCCCAAATCAAAATCTCTTTTACACCTCTGCAAGTGACTCGCGACTCTAGCATCTCCAGCACTCGACCAGGTCAGGATTTGACCTCACAGTAAATCCTGAAAGATTTTTACAAAGCAATCCCCAAAAAAGTCATGATAATACAGTACATGATTATACACAGTGTTATGCCCATTATATACAGTTATTATGCCCATTATATACTGTTATATTTTTAACGATTACATTCATGTTATTTTATCACAAAAAAAAATTAAGATAATATACATCCCTCCAGCCAAACCCCACCTCTAAGTGCCTAAGACAAGATAGACCCAGAAATGAACACAATTGAAAAATGTGGTTAACGACTAGAGGAGCCTCTATATAAACAGACTGAGGCTGTCAAAAAAATGAGAAACATTGCATATTGCCCATCAAACGATCCAGCGACGCTGGCAGACCTTACGGCGTGACCCTTCTTCGGGCACATAAGTGCTACTCCTGGATGTCATCAAGCAGTAACTTACTGCCACAGTACTGATTATTGAGTTGCTCATCCTCCTTCTTCCTACCAGGCCTTGGATCAGCCGAGTCCCAAATCAAAATTACTTTTATACCTCTGCAAGTGACTCGTAACTCTATCACCTCCTGCACTCGACCAGGTCAGGATTTGACCTCACAGTAAATCCTGAAAGATTTTTATCAAGCAATCCCAAAAAATGTCATGATTATACAGTACATGATTACATGTATACACAGTATTATGCCCGCAATGTACAGTTATTATTCCCGTTATATACAGTTATATTTCTAATGATTACACTCATGATTATACAGTACATGATTATACACAGAATTATGCCCGTTATATACAGTTAATTTTCCCGATATACAGTTATATTTTTAACGATTACATTCATGTTATTTTATGACAAAAAAATTAGGTACTTGTTTCCTAGAACGGCCACAATCGTGAGTGATCGTGGCTCTTAATTAAGGGACACGATCCTCACGATGTGGCCGATTTTTTACAATTTTTTCACTTTGATTGACAGAAATCGGGTCAATCGGTCGGTCGCGACCAATTAAAATCGGCCGCGATGCGACCGACCGATTGACCCGATTTTTCCATAGACTTCAATGTTAAAAAATCTTTTAACATTGAAATCGGTCGGTCTTGTGCCATTATAATGGCACAAGATGAGATGGACTTGATTAAGTCCATCTCACATAGGGAAAAATGATAAAAAAGGTGAAATGGGACAATATGACCCATTTCACATTTTTTATGTGCCCGCCATGACCCCACGATAGACGTGAACCCGAAGCGTGGCGAGCGCAGCGAGCCCGCGAGGGGCGGCGGTGCGCGTCCTCCGACCTTTTCATTCCCCTACTATCCACTAGGGCGTGGAGTGAGAATATAATAGTGTGGCGAGCGCAGCGAGCCACCGAGCCCGAAGCGTGGCGAGCGCAGCGAGCCCCGCGAGGGGACGCGTATACCTGTGAAGTTATACGCGTCCCCTCGCGGGGCTCGCTGCGCTCGCCACGCTTCGGGCTCGGTGGCTCGCTGCGCTCGCCACACTATTATATTCTCACTCCACGCCCTAGTGGATAGTAGGGGAATGAAAAGGTCGGAGGACGCGCACCGCCGCCCCTCGCGGGCTCGCTGCGCTCGCCACGCTTCGGGTTCACGTCTATCGTGGGGTCTAGCACACTTATTAACATTTGGGGGGGGCAATTTAAACAAATCTGGTGAAAAAAAAAAAAAATCGGGTGAAAAATCGGTCGATCGGATCGGTCGCATCGTATGCGACCAAATCGCATGCGATGCGATCGATCCGATTTTTTATCTTACGACCACAACGATCTAAATCGTTGTGGCCGTTCTAGGAAACAAGTACCAAAAATTAAGATAATATACATCCCTCCAGCCAAACCCCACTTCTAAGTGCCTAAGACAAGATAGACCCAGAAATGAACACAATTGAAAAATGTGGTTAATGACTAGAGGAGCCTTTATATAAACAGACTGAGGCTTTCAAAAAATGAGAAACATTGCATATTGCCCATCCAACGATTCAGCGACGCAGGCAGACCTCACGGCATGATCCTTCTTCGGGCAGGTAAGTGCTACTCCTGGATGTCATCAAGCAGTCACTTTTTGCCACAGTACTGATTATTGATTTGCTCATCCCCCTTCTTCCTACCAGGCCTTGGATCCGCGGAGTCCCAAATCAAAATCTCTTTTACACCTCTGCAAGTGACTCGCGACTCTAGCATCTCCAGCACTCAACCAGGTCAGGATTTGACCTCACAGTAAATCCTGAAAGATTTTTACTAAGCAATCCCCAAAAATGTCATGATAATACAGTACATGATTATACACAGTGTTATGCCCGTTATATACAGTTATTATGCCCATTATATACAGTTATATTTTTGACAATTACATTCATGTTATATTATCACAAAAAAAAAAATTAAGATAATATACATCCCTCAAGCCAAACCCGACTTCTAAGTGCCTAAGACAAGATAGACCCAGAAATGAACACAATTTAAAAATGTTGTTAATGACTAGAGGAGCCTCTATATAAACAGACTGAGGCTTTCAAAAAATGAGAAACAGTGCATATTGCCCATCAAACGATCCAGCGACGCTGGCAGACCTTAGGGCGTGATCGTTCTTCGGGCACATAGGTGCTACTCCTGGATGTCATCAAGCAGTAACTTACTGCCACAGTACTGATTATTGATTTGCTCATCCCCCTTCTTCCTACCAGGCCTTGGATCCGCGGAGTCCCAAATCAAAATCTCTTTTACACCTCTGCAAGTGACTCGCGACTCTAGCATCTCCAGCACTCGACCAGGTCAGGATTTGACCTCACAGTAAATCCTGAAAGATTTTTACCAAGCAATCCCCCAAAATGTCATGATAATACAATACATGATTATACACAGTGTTATGCCCATTATATACAGTTATTATGCCCATTATATACAGTTATATTTTTAACGATTACATTCATGTTATTTTATGACAAAAAAAAAAATTATGATAATATACATCCCTCCAGCCAAACCCCACTTCTAAGTGCCTAAAACAAGATAGACCCAGAAATGGACACACTTTAAAAATCTGGTTAATGACTACAGGAGCCTCTATATAAACAGACTGAGGCTTTCAAAAAATGAGAAACAGTGCATATTGCCCATCCAACGATCCAGCGACGCTGGCAGACCTTACGGCGTGACCCTTCTTTGGGCACATAAGTGCTACTCCTGGATGTCATCAAGCAGTAACTTACTGCCACAGTACTGATTATTGAGTTGCTCATCCCCCTTCATCCTACCAGGCCTTGGATCCGCGGAGTTCCAAATCAAAATCACTTTTACACCTCTGCAAGTGACTCGCAACTCTAGCATCTCCAGCACTCAACCAGGTCAGGATTTGACCTCACAGTAAATCCTGAAAGATTTTTATCAAGCAATCCCAAAAAATGTCATGATTATACAGTACATGATTACATGTATACACAGTATTATGCCCGCTATGTACAGTTATTATTCCCGTTATATACAGTTATATTTCTAATGATTACACTCATGATTATACAGTACATGATTATACACAGAATTATGCCCGTTATATACAGTTAATTTTCCCGATATACAGTTATATTTTTAAAGATTACATTCATGTTATTTTATGACAAAAAAATTAAGATGATATACATCCCTCCAGCCAAACCCCACTTCTAAGTGCCTAAGACAAGATAGACCCAGAAATGAACACAATTGAAAAATGTGGTGAATGACTAGAGGAGCCTCTATATAAACAGACTGAGGCTTTCAATAAATGAGAAACAGTGCATATTGCCCATCCAATGATCCAGCGACGCAGGCAGACCTCACGGCATGATCCTTCTTCGGGCAGGTAAGTGCTACTCCTGGATGTCATCAAGCAGTCACTTCCTGCCACAGTACTGATTATTGATTTGCTCATCCCCCTTCTTCCTACCAGGCCTTGGATCCGCGGAGTCCCAAATCAAAATCTCGTTTACACCTCTGCAAGTGACTCGCGACTCTATCACCTCCAGCACTCGACCAGGTCAGGATTTGACCTCACAGTAAATCCTGAAAGATTTTTATCAAGCAATCCCAAAAAATGTCATGATTATACAGTACATGATTACATGTATACACAGTATTATGCCCGCTATGTACAGTTATTATTCCCGTTATATACAGTTATATTTCTAATGATTACACTCATGATTATACAGTACATGATTATACACAGAATTATGCCCGTTATATACAGTTAATTTTCCCGATATACAGTTATATTTTCAACGATTACATTCATGTTATTTTATGACAAAAAAATTAAGATAATATACATCCCTCCAGCCAAACCCCACTTCTAAGTGCCTAAGACAAGATAGACCCAGAAATGAACACAATTGAAAAATGTGGTTAATGACTAGAGGAGCCTCTATATAAACAGACTGATGCTTTCAAAAAATGAGAAACAGTGCATATTGCCCATCCAACGATTCAGCGACGCAGGCAGACCTCACGGCATGATCCTTCTTCGGGCAGGTAAGTGCTACTCCTGGATGTCATCAAGCAGTCACTTTTTGCCACAGTACTGATTATTGATTTGCTCATCCCCCTTCTTCCTACCAGGCCTTGGATCCACGGAGTCCCAAATCAAAATCTCGTTTACATCTCTGCAAGTGACTCGCGACTCTATCACCTCCAGCACTCGACCAGGTCAGGATTTGACCTCACAGTAAATCCTGAAAGATTTTTATCAAGCAATCCCAAAAAATTTCATGATTATACAGTACATGATTACATGTATACACAGTATTATGCCCGCTATGTACAGTTATTATTCCCGTTATATACAGTTATATTTCTAATGATTACACTCATGATTATACAGTACATGATTAAACACAGAATTATGCCCGTTATATACAGTTAATTTTCCCAATATACAGTTATATTTTTAACGATTACATTCATGTTATTTTATGACAAAACATTAAGATAATAGACATCCCTCCAGCCAAACCCCACTTCTAAGTGCCTAAGACAAGATAGACCCAGAAATGAACACAATTGAAAAATGTGGTTAATGACTAGAGGAGCCTCTATATAAACAGACTGAGGCTTTCAAAAAATGAGAAACAGTGCATATTGCCCATCCAACGATCCAGCGACGCAGGCAGACCTCACGGCATGATCCTTCTTCGGGCAGGTAAGTGCTACTCCTGGATGTCATCAAGCAGTCACTTCCTGCCACAGTACTGATTATTGATTTGATCATTTCCCTTCTTCCTACCAGGCCTTGGATCCGTGGAGTCCCAAATCAAAATCTCTTTTACACCTCTGCAAGTGACTCGCGACTCTATCACCTCCAGCACTCGACCAGGTCAGGATTTGACCTCACAGTAAATCCAAAAAGATTTTTATCAAGCAATCCCAAAAATGTCATGATTATACAGTACATGATTACATGTATACACAGTATTATGCCCGCTATGTACAGTTATTATTCACGTTATATACATTTATATTTCTAATGATTACACTCATGATTATACAGTACATGATTAAACACAGAATTATGCCCGTTATATATAGTTAATTTTCCCAATATACAGTTATATTTTTAACGATTACATTCATGTTATTTTATGACAAAAAAATTAAGATAATATACATTCCTCCAGCCAAACCCCACTTCTAAGTGCTTAAGACAAGATAGACCCAGAAATGAACACAATTGAAAAATGTGGCGAATGACTAGAGGAGCCTCTATATAAACAGACTGAGGCTTTCAAAAAATGAGAAACAGTGCATATTGCCCATCCAACGATCCAGCGACGCAGGCAGACCTCACGGCATGATCCTTCTTCGGGCAGGTAAGTGCTACTCCTGGATGTCATCAAGCAGTCACTTCCTGCCACAGTACTGATTATTGATTTGCTCATCCCCCTTCTTCCTACCAGGCCTTGGATCTGCGGAGTCCCAAATCAAAATCTCGTTTACACCTCTGCAAGTGACTCGCGACTCTAGCATCTCCAGCACTCGACCAGGTCAGGATTTGACCTCACAGTAAATCCTGAAAGATTTTTACCAAGCAATCCCCAGAAATGTCATGATTATACAGTACATGATTACATGTATACACAGTATTATGCCAGCTATGTACAGTTATTATTCCCGTTATATACATTTATATTTCTAATGATTACACTCATAAATATACAGTACATGATTAAACACAGAATTATGCCCGTTATATATAGTTAATTTTCCCAATATACAGTTATATTTTTAACGATTACATTCATGTTATTTTATGACAAAAAAATTAAGATAATATACATTCCTCCAGCCAAACCCCACTTCTAAGTGCCTAAGGCAAGATAGACCCAGAAATGAACACAATTGAAAAATGTGGTTAATTACTAGAGGAGCCTCTATATAAACAGACTGAGGCTTTCAAAAAATGAGAAACAGTGCATATTGCTCATCCAACGATCCAGCGATGCAGGCAGACCTCACGGCGTGATCTTTCTTCGGGCAGGTAAGTGCTACTCCTGGATGTCATCAAGCAGTCACTTTCTGCCACAGTACTGATTATTGATTTGCTCATCCCCCTTCTTCCTACCAGGCCTTGGATCCGCGGAGTCCCAAATCAAAATCTCGTTTACATCTCTGCAAGTGACTCGCGACTCTAGCATCTCCAGCACTCGACCAGGTCAGGATTTGACCTCACAGTAAATCCTGAAAGATTTTTACCAAGCAATCCCCAAAAAAGTCATGATAATACAGTACATGATTATACACAGTGTTATGCCCATTATATACAGTTATTATGCCCATTATATACTGTTATATTTTTAACGATTACATTCATGTTATTTTATCACAAAAAAAAAATTAAGATAATATACATCCCTCCAGCCAAACCCCACCTCTAAGTGCCTAAGACAAGATAGACCCAGAAATGAACACAATTGAAAAATGTGGTTAACGACTAGAGGAGCCTCTATATAAACAGACGGAGGCTGTCAAAAAATGAGAAACACTGCATATTGCCCATCAAACGATCCAGCGACGCTGGCAGACCTTACGGCGTGACCCTTCTACGGGCACATAAGTGCTACTCCTGGATGTCATCAAGCAGTAACTTACTGCCACAGTACTGATTATTGAGTTGCTCATCCTCCTTCTTCCTACCAGGCCTTGGATCAGCGGAGTCCCAAATCAAAATTACTTTTATACCTCTGCAAGTGACTCGTAACTCTATCACCTCCTGCACTCGACCAGGTCAGGATTTGACCTCACAGTAAATCCTGAAAGATTTTTATTAAGCAATCCCCAAAAATGTCATGATTATACAGTACATGATTACATGTATACACAGTATTATGCCCGCTATGTACAGTTATTATTCCCGTTATATACAGTTATATTTCTAATGATTACACTCATGATTATACAGTACATGATTATACACAGAATTATGCCCGTTATATACAGTTAATTTTCCCGATATACAGTTATATTTTTAACGATTACATTCATGTTATTTTATGACAAAAAAATTAAGATAATATACATCCCTCCAGCCAAACCCCACTTCTAAGTGCCTAAGACAAGATAGACCCAGAAATGAACACAATTGAAAAATGTGGTTAATTACTAGAGGAGCCTCTATATAAACAGACTGAGGCTTTCAAAAAATGAGAAACAGTGCATATTGCTCATCCAACGATCCAGCGATGCAGGCAGACCTCACGGCGTGATCTTTCTTCGGGCAGGTAAGTGCTACTCCTGGATGTCATCAAGCAGTCACTTTCTGCCACAGTACTGATTATTGATTTGCTCATCCCCCTTCTTCCTACCAGGCCTTGGATCCGCGGAGTCCCAAATCAAAATCTCGTTTACATCTCTGCAAGTGACTCGCGACTCTAGCATCTCCAGCACTCGACCAGGTCAGGATTTGACCTCACAGTAAATCCTGAAAGATTTTTACCAAGCAATCCCCAAAAAAGTCATGATAATACAGTACATGATTATACACAGTGTTATGCCCATTATATACAGTTATTATGCCCATTATATACTGTTATATTTTTAACGATTACATTCATGTTATTTTATCACAAAAAAAAAATTAAGATAATATACATCCCTCCAGCCAAACCCCACCTCTAAGTGCCTAAGACAAGATAGACCCAGAAATGAACACAATTGAAAAATGTGGTTAACGACTAGAGGAGCCTCTATATAAACAGACTGAGGCTGTCAAAAAATGAGAAACACTGCATATTGCCCATCAAACGATCCAGCGACGCTGGCAGACCTTACGGCGTGACCCTTCTACGGGCACATAAGTGCTACTCCTGGATGTCATCAAGCAGTAACTTACTGCCACAGTACTGATTATTGAGTTGCTCATCCTCCTTCTTCCTACCAGGCCTTGGATCAGCGGAGTCCCAAATCAAAATTACTTTTATACCTCTGCAAGTGACTCGTAACTCTATCACCTCCTGCACTCGACCAGGTCAGGATTTGACCTCACAGTAAATCCTGAAAGATTTTTATTAAGCAATCCCAAAAAATGTCATGATTATACAGTACATGATTACATGTATACACAGTATTATGCCCGCTATGTACAGTTATTATTCCCGTTATATACAGTTATATTTCTAATGATTACACTCATGATTATACAGTACATGATTATACACAGAATTATGCCCGTTATATACAGTTAATTTTCCCGATATACAGTTATATTTTCAACGATTACATTCATGTTATTTTATGACAAAAAAATTAAGATAATATACATTCCTCCAGCCAAACCCCACTTCGAAGTGCTTAAGACAAGATAGACCCAGAAATGAACACAATTGAAAAATGTGGCGAATGACTAGAGGAGCCTCTATATAAACAGACTGAGGCTTTCAAAAAATGAGAAACAGTGCATATTGCCCATCCAACGATCCAGCGACGCAGTCAGACCTCACGGCATGATCCTTCTTCGGGCAGGTAAGTGCTACTCCTGGATGTCATCAAGCAGTCACTTTCTGCCACAGTACTGATTATTGATTTGCTCATCCCCCTTCTTTCTACCAGGCCTTGGATCCGCGGAGTCCCAAATCAAAATCTCGTTTACACCTCTGCAAGTGACTCGCGACTCTAGCATCTCCAGCACTCGACCAGGTCAGGATTTGACCTCACAGTAAATCCTGAAAGATTTTTACCAAGCAATCCCCAAAAAAGTCATGATAATACAGTACATGATTATACACAGTGTTATGCCCATTATATACAGTTATTATGCCCATTATATACTGTTATATTTTTAACGATTACATTCATGTTATTTTATCACAAAAAAAAATTAAGATAATATACATCCCTCCAGCCAAACCCCACCTCTAAGTGCCTAAGACAAGATAGACCCAGAAATGAACACAATTGAAAAATGTGGTTAACGACTAGAGGAGCCTCTATATAAACAGACTGAGGCTGTCAAAAAATGAGAAACACTGCATATTGCCCATCAAACGATCCAGCGACGCTGGCAGACCTTACGGCGTGACCCTTCTTCGGGCACATAAGTGCTACTCCTGGATGTCATCAAGCAGTAACTTACTGCCAAAGTACTGATTATTGAGTTGCTCATCCTCCTTCTTTCTACCAGGCCTTGGATCAGCCGAGTCCCAAATCAAAATTACTTTTATACCTCTGCAAGTGACTCGTAACTCTATCACCTCCTGCACTCGACCAGGTCAGGATTTGACCTCACAGTAAATCCTGAAAGATTTTTATCAAGCAATCCCAAAAAATGTCATGATTATACAGTACATGATTACATGTATACACAGTATTATGCCCGCTATGTACAGTTATTATTCCCGTTATATACAGTTATATTTCTAATGATTACACTCATGATTATACAGTACATGATTATACACAGAATTATGCCCGTTATATACAGTTAATTTTCCCGATATACAGTTATATTTTCAACGATTACATTCATGTTATTTTATGACAAAAAAATTAAGATAATATACATCCCTCCAGCCAAACCCCACTTCTAAGTGCCTAAGACAAGATAGACTCAGAAATGAACACAATTGAAAAATGTGGTAAATGACTAGAGGAGCCTCTATATAAACAGACTGAGGCTTTCAAAAAATGAGAAACAGTGCATATTGCCCATCCAACGATTCAGCGACGCTGGCAGACCTTACGGCATGATCCTTCTTCGGGCAGGTAAGTGCTACTCCTGGATGTCATCAAGCAGTCACTTTTTGCCACAGTACTGATTATTGATTTGCTCATCCCCCTTCTTCCTACCAGGCCTTGGATCCGCGGAGTCCCAAATCAAAATCTCTTTTACACCTCTGCAAGTGACTCGCGACTCTAGCATCTCCAGCACTCGACCAGGTCAGGATTTGACCTCACAGTAAATCCTGAAAGATTTTTACCAAGCAATCCCCCAAAATGTCATGATAATACAATACATGATTATACACAGTGTTATGCCCATTATATACAGTTATTATGCCCATTATATACAGTTATATTTTTAACGATTACATTCATGTTATTTTATGACAAAAAAAAACAATTACGATAATATACATCCCTCCAGCCAAACCCCACTTCTAAGTGCCTAAAACAAGATAGACCCAGAAATGGACACACTTTAAAAATCTGGTTAATGACTACAGGAGCCTCTATATAAACAGACTGAGGCTTTCAAAAAATGAGAAACAGTGCATATTGCCAATCCAACGATCCAGCGACGCTGGCAGACCTTACGGCGTGACCCTTCTTTGGGCACATAAGTGCTACTCCTGGATGTCATCAAGCAGTAACTTACTGCCACAGTACTGATTATTGAGTTGCTCATCCCCCTTCATCCTACCAGGCCTTGGATCCGCGGAGTTCCAAATCAAAATCACTTTTACACCTCTGCAAGTGACTCGCAACTCTAGCATCTCCAGCACTCGACCAGGTCAGGATTTGACCTCACAGTAAATCCTGAAAGATTTTTACCAAGCAATCCCCAAAAATGTCATGATAATACAGTACATGATTATACACAGTGTTATGCCTGTTATATACAGTTATTATGCCCATTATATACAGTTATATTTTTGACAATTACATTCATGTTATATTATCACAAAAAAAAAATTAAGATAATATACATCCCTCCAGCCAAACCCCACTTCTAAGTGCCTAAGACAAGATAGACCCAGAAATGAACACAATTGAAAAATGTGGTTAATGACTAGAGGAGCCTCTATATAAACAGACTGATGCTTTCAAAAAATGAGAAACAGTGCATATTGCCCATCCAACGATTCAGCGACGCAGGCAGACCTCACGGCATGATCCTTCTTCGGGCAGGTAAGTGCTACTCCTGGATGTCATCAAGCAGTCACTTTTTGCCACAGTACTGATTATTGATTTGCTCATCCCCCTTCTTCCTACCAGGCCTTGGATCCACGGAGTCCCAAATCAAAATCTCTTTTACACCTCTGCAAGTGACTCGCGACTCTAGCATCTCCAGCACTCGACCAGGTCAGGATTTGACCTCACAGTAAATCCTGAAAGATTTTTACCAAGCAATCCCCAAAAATGTCATCATAATACAGTACATGATTATACACAGTGTTATGCCCGTTATATACAGTTATTATGCCCATTATATACAGTTATATTTTTGACAATTACATTCATGTTATATTATCACAAAAAAAAAATTAAGATAATATACATCCCTCAAGCCAAACCCGACTTCTAAGTGCCTAAGACAAGATAGACCCAGAAATGAACACAATTTAAAAATGTTGTTAATGACTAGAGGAGCCTCTATATAAACAGACTGAGGCTTTCAAAAAATGAGAAAAAGTGCATATTGCCCATCAAACGATCCAGCGACGCTGGCAGACCTTAGGGCGTGATCGTTCTTCGGGCACATAGGTGCTACTCCTGGATGTCATCAAGCAGTAACTTACTGCCACAGTACTGATTATTGATTTGCTCATCCCCCTTCTTCCTACCAGGCCTTGGATCCGCGGAGTCCCAAATCAAAATCTCTTTTACACCTCTGCAAGTGACTCGCGACTCTAGCATCTCCAGCACTCGACCAGGTCAGGATTTGACCTCACAGTAAATCCTGAAAGATTTTTACCAAGCAATCCCCCAAAATGTCATGATAATACAATACATGATTATACACAGTGTTATGCCCATTATATACAGTTATTATGCCCATTATATACAGTTATATTTTTAACTATTACATTCATGTTATTTTATGACAAAAAAAAAAAATTATGATAATATACATCCCTCCAGCCAAACCCCACTTCTAAGTGCCTAAAACAAGATAGACCCAGAAATGGACACACTTTAAAAATCTGGTTAATGACTACAGGAGCCTCTGTATAAACAGACTGAGGCTTTCAAAAAATGAGAAACAGTGCATATTGCCCATCCAACGATCCAGCGACGCTGGCAGACCTTACGGCGTGACCCTTCTTTGGGCACATAAGTGCTACTCCTGGATGTCATCAAGCAGTAACTTACTGCCACAGTACTGATTATTGAGTTGCTCATCCCCCTTCATCCTACCAGGCCTTGGATCCGCGGAGTTCCAAATCAAAATCACTTTTACACCTCTGCAAGTGACTCGCAACTCTAGCATCTCCAGCACTCAACCAGGTCAGGATTTGACCTCACAGTAAATCCTGAAAGATTTTTATCAAGCAATCCCAAAAAATGTCATGATTATACAGTACATGATTACATGTATACACAGTATTATGCCCGCTATGTACAGTTATTATTCCCGTTATATACAGTTATATTTCTAATGATTACACTCATGATTATACAGTACATGATTATACACAGAATTATGCCCGTTATATACAGTTAATTTTCCCGATATACAGTTATATTTTCAACGATTACATTCATGTTATTTTATGACAAAAAAATTAAGATAATATACATCCCTCCAGCCAAACCCCACTTCTAAGTGCCTAAGACAAGATAGACCCAGAAATGAACACAATTGAAAAATGTGGTTAATGACTAGAGGAGCCTTTATATAAACAGACTGAGGCTTTCAAAAAATGAGAAACAGTGCATATTGCCCATCCAACGATTCAGCGACGCAGGCAGACCTCACGGCATGATCCTTCTTCGGGCACGTAAGTGCTACTCCTGGATGTCATCAAGCAGTCACTTTTTGCCACAGTACTGATTATTGATTTGCTCATCCCCCTTCTTCCTACCAGGCCTTGGATCCGCGGAGTCCCAAATCAAAATCTCTTTTACACCTCTGCAAGTGACTCGCGACTCTAGCATCTCCAGCACTCGACCAGGTCAGGATTTGACCTCACAGTATATCCTGAAAGATTTTTACCAAGCAATCCCCAAAAATGTCATGATAATACAGTACATGATTATACACAGTGTTATGCCTGTTATATACAGTTATTATGCCCATTATATACAGTTATATTTTTGACAATTACATTCATGTTATATTATCACAAAAAAAAAATTAAGATAATATACATCCCTCAAGCCAAACCCGACTTCTAAGTGCCTAAGACAAGATAGACTCAGAAATGAACACAATTTAAAAATGTTGTTAATGACTAGAGGAGCCTCTATATAAACAGACTGAGGCTTTCAAAAAATGAGAAACAGTGCATATTGCCCATCAAACGATCCAGCGACGCTGGCAGACCTTAGGGCGTGATCCTTCTTCGGGCAGGTAAGTGCTACTCCTGGATGTCATCAAGCAGTCACTTTTTGCCACAGTACTGATTATTGATTTGCTCATCCCCCTTCTTCCTACCAGGCCTTGGATCCACGGAGTCCCAAATCAAAATCTCTTTTACACCTCTGCAAGTGATTTGCGACTCTAGCATCTCCAGCACTCGACCAGGTCAGGATTTGACCTCACAGTAAATCCTGAAAGATTTTTACCAAGCAATCCCCCAAAATGTCATGATAATACAATACATGATTATACACAGTGTTATGCCCATTATATACAGTTATTATGCCCATTATATACAGTTATATTTTTAACGATTACATTCATGTTATTTTATGACAAAAAAAAAAATTACGATAATATACATCCCTCCAGCCAAACCCCACTTCTAAGTGCCTAAAACAAGATAGACCCAGAAATGGACACACTTTAAAAATGTGGTTAATGACTACAGGAGCCTCTATATAAACAGACTGAGGCTTTCAAAAAATGAGAAACAGTGCATATTGCCCATCCAACGATCCAGCGACGCTGGCAGACCTTACGGCGTGACCCTTCTTTGGGCACATAAGTGCTACTCCTGGATGTCATCAAGCAGTAACTTACTGCCACAGTACTGATTATTGAGTTGCTCATCCCCCTTCATCCTACCAGGCCTTGGATCCGCGGAGTTCCAAATCAAAATCACTTTTACACCTCTGCAAGTGACTCGCAACTCTAGCATCTCCAGCACTCAACCAGGTCAGGATTTGACCTCACAGTAAATCCTGAAAGATTTTTATCAAGCAATCCCAAAAAATGTCATGATTATACAGTACATGATTACATGTATACACAGTATTATGCCCGCTATGTACCGTTATTATTCCCGTTATATACAGTTATATTTCTAATGATTACACTCATGATTATACAGTACATGATTATACACAGAATTATGCCCGTTATATACAGTTAATTTTCCCGATATACAGTTATATTTTCAACGATTACATTCATGTTATTTTATGACAAAAAAATTAAGATAATATACATCCCTCCAGCCAAACCCCACTTCTAAGTGCCTAAGACAAGATAGACCCAGAAATGAACACAATTGAAAAATGTGGTTAATGACTAGAGGAGCCTCTATATAAACAGACTGATGCTTTCAAAAAATGAGAAACAGTGCATATTGCCCATCCAACGATTCAGCGACGCAGGCAGACCTCACGGCATGATCCTTCTTCGGGCAGGTAAGTGCTACTCCTGGATGTCATCAAGCAGTCACTTTTTGCCACAGTACTGATTATTGATTTGCTCATCCCCCTTCTTCCTACCAGGCCTTGGATCCACGGAGTCCCAAATCAAAATCTCTTTTACACCTCTGCAAGTGACTCGCGACTCTAGCATCTCCAGCACTCGACCAGGTCAGGATTTGACCTCACAGTAAATCCTGAAAGATTTTTACCAAGCAATCCCCAAAAATGTCATCATAATACAGTACATGATTATACACAGTGTTATGCCCGTTATATACAGTTATTATGCCCATTATATACAGTTATATTTTTGACAATTACATTCATGTTATATTATCACAAAAAAAAAAATTAAGATAATATACATCCCTCAAGCCAAACCCGACTTCTAAGTGCCTAAGACAAGATAGACCCAGAAATGAACACAATTTAAAAATGTTGTTAATGACTAGAGGAGCCTCTATATAAACAGACTGAGGCTTTCAAAAAATGAGAAACAGTGCATATTGCCCATCAAACGATCCAGCGACGCTGGCAGACCTTAGGGCGTGATCGTTCTTCGGGCACATAAGTGCTACTCCTGGATGTCATCAAGCAGTAACTTACTGCCACAGTACTGATTATTGATTTGCTCATCCCCCTTCTTCCTACCAGGCCTTGGATCCGCGGAGTCCCAAATCAAAATCTCTTTGACACCTCTGCAAGTGACTCGCGACTCTAGCATCTCCAGCACTCGACCAGGTCAGGATTTGACCTCACAGTAAATCCTGAAAGATTTTTACAAAGCAATCCCCAAAAAAGTCATGATAATACAGTACATGATTATACACAGTGTTATGCCCATTATATACAGTTATTATGCCCATTATATACTGTTATATTTTTAACGATTACATTCATGTTATTTTATGACAAAAAAAAAAATTATGATAATATACATCCCTCCAGCCAAACCCCACTTCTAAGTGCCTAAAACAAGATAGACCCAGAAATGGACACACTTTAAAAATCTGGTTAATGACTACAGGAGCCTCTATATAAACAGACTGAGGCTTTCAAAAAATGAGAAACAGTGCATATTGCCCATCCAACGATCCAGCGACGCTGGCAGACCTTACGGCGTGACCCTTCTTTGGGCACATAAGTGCTACTCCTGGATGTCATCAAGCAGTAACTTACTGCCACAGTACTGATTATTGAGTTGCTCATCCCCCTTCATCCTACCAGGCCTTGGATCCGCGGAGTTCCAAATCAAAATCACTTTTACACCTCTGCAAGTGACTCGCAACTCTAGCATCTCCAGCACTCAACCAGGTCAGGATTTGACCTCACAGTAAATCCTGAAAGATTTTTATCAAGCAATCCCAAAAAATGTCATGATTATACAGTACATGATTACATGTATACACAGTATTATGCCCGCTATGTACAGTTATTATTCCCGTTATATAAAGTTATATTTCTAATGATTACACTCATGATTATACAGTACATGATTATACACAGAATTATGCCCGTTATATACAGTTAATTTTCCCGATATACAGTTATATTTTTAAAGATTACATTCATGTTATTTTATGACAAAAAAATTAAGATGATATACATCCCTCCAGCCAAACCCCACTTCTAAGTGCCTAAGACAAGATAGACCCAGAAATGAACACAATTGAAAAATGTGGTGAATGACTAGAGGAGCCTCTATATAAACAGACTGAGGCTTTCAATAAATGAGAAACAGTGCATATTGCCCATCCAATGATCCAGCGACGTAGGCAGACCTCACGGCATGATCCTTCTTCGGGCAGGTAAGTGCTACTCCTGGATGTCATCAAGCAGTCACTTCCTGCCACAGTACTGATTATTGATTTGCTCATCCCCCTTCTTCCTACCAGGCCTTGGATCCGCGGAGTCCCAAATCAAAATCTCGTTTACACCTCTGCAAGTGACTCGCGACTCTATCACCTCCAGCACTCGACCAGGTCAGGATTTGACCTCACAGTAAATCCTGAAAGATTTTTATCAAGCAATCCCAAAAAATGTCATGATTATACAGTACATGATTACATGTATACACAGTATTATGCCCGCTATGTACAGTTATTATTCCCGTTATATACAGTTATATTTCTAATGATTACACTCATGATTATACAGTACATGATTAAACACAGAATTATGCCCGTTATATACAGTTAATTTTCCCAATATACAGTTATATTTTTAACGATTACATTCATGTTATTTTATGACAAAACATTAAGATAATAGACATCCCTCCAGCCAAACCCCACTTCTAAGTGCCTAAGACAAGATAGACCCAGAAATGAACACAATTGAAAAATGTGGTTAATGACTAGAGGAGCCTCTATATAAACAGACTGAGGCTTTCAAAAAATGAGAAACAGTGCATATTGCCCATCCAACGATCCAGCGACGCAGGCAGACCTCACGGCATGATCCTTCTTCGGGCAGGTAAGTGCTACTCCTGGATGTCATCAAGCAGTCACTTCCTGCCACAGTACTGATTATTGATTTGATCATTTCCCTTCTTCCTACCAGGCCTTGGATCCGTGGAGTCCCAAATCAAAATCTCTTTTACACCTCTGCAAGTGACTCGCGACTCTATCACCTCCAGCACTCGACCAGGTCAGGATTTGACCTCACAGTAAATCCAAAAAGATTTTTATCAAGCAATCCCAAAAATGTCATGATTATACAGTACATGATTACATGTATACACAGTATTATGCCCGCTATGTACAGTTATTATTCACGTTATATACATTTATATTTCTAATGATTACACTCATGATTATACAGTACATGATTAAACACAGAATTATGCCCGTTATATATAGTTAATTTTCCCAATATACAGTTATATTTTTAACGATTACATTCATGTTATTTTATGACAAAAAAATTAAGATAATATACATTCCTCCAGCCAAACCCCACTTCTAAGTGCTTAAGACAAGATAGACCCAGAAATGAACACAATTGAAAAATGTGGCGAATGACTAGAGGAGCCTCTATATAAACAGACTGAGGCTTTCAAAAAATGAGAAACAGTGCATATTGCCCATCCAACGATCCAGCGACGCAGGCAGACCTCACGGCATGATCCTTCTTCGGGCAGGTAAGTGCTACTCCTGGATGTCATCAAGCAGTCACTTCCTGCCACAGTACTGATTATTGATTTGCTCATCCCCCTTCTTCCTACCAGGCCTTGGATCTGCGGAGTCCCAAATCAAAATCTCGTTTACACCTCTGCAAGTGACTCGCGACTCTAGCATCTCCAGCACTCGACCAGGTCAGGATTTGACCTCACAGTAAATCCTGAAAGATTTTTACCAAGCAATCCCCAAAAATGTCATGATTATACAGTACATGATTACATGTATACACAGTATTATGCCAGCTATGTACAGTTATTATTCCCGTTATATACATTTATATTTCTAATGATTACACTCATAAATATACAGTACATGATTAAACACAGAATTATGCCCGTTATATATAGTTAATTTTCCCAATATACAGTTATATTTTTAACGATTACATTCATGTTATTTTATGACAAAAAAATTAAGATAATATACATTCCTCCAGCCAAACCCCACTTCTAAGTGCCTAAGGCAAGATAGACCCAGAAATGAACACAATTGAAAAATGTGGTTAATTACTAGAGGAGCCTCTATATAAACAGACTGAGGCTTTCAAAAAATGAGAAACAGTGCATATTGCTCATCCAACGATCCAGCGATGCAGGCAGACCTCACGGCGTGATCTTTCTTCGGGCAGGTAAGTGCTACTCCTGGATGTCATCAAGCAGTCACTTTCTGCCACAGTACTGATTATTGATTTGCTCATCCCCCTTCTTCCTACCAGGCCTTGGATCCGCGGAGTCCCAAATCAAAATCTCGTTTACATCTCTGCAAGTGACTCGCGACTCTAGCATCTCCAGCACTCGACCAGGTCAGGATTTGACCTCACAGTAAATCCTGAAAGATTTTTACCAAGCAATCCCCAAAAAAGTCATGATAATACAGTACATGATTATACACAGTGTTATGCCCATTATATACAGTTATTATGCCCATTATATACTGTTATATTTTTAACGATTACATTCATGTTATTTTATCACAAAAAAAAAATTAAGATAATATACATCCCTCCAGCCAAACCCCACCTCTAAGTGCCTAAGACAAGATAGACCCAGAAATGAACACAATTGAAAAATGTGGTTAACGACTAGAGGAGCCTCTATATAAACAGACTGAGGCTGTCAAAAAATGAGAAACACTGCATATTGCCCATCAAACGATCCAGCGACGTTGGCAGACCTTACGGCGTGACCCTTCTACGGGCACATAAGTGCTACTCCTGGATGTCATCAAGCAGTAACTTACTGCCACAGTACTGATTATTGAGTTGCTCATCCTCCTTCTTCCTACCAGGCCTTGGATCAGCGGAGTCCCAAATCAAAATTACTTTTATACCTCTGCAAGTGACTCGTAACTCTATCACCTCCTGCACTCGACCAGGTCAGGATTTGACCTCACAGTAAATCCTGAAAGATTTTTATTAAGCAATCCCAAAAAATGTCATGATTATACAGTACATGATTACATGTATACACAGTATTATGCCCGCTATGTACAGTTATTATTCCCGTTATATACAGTTATATTTCTAATGATTACACTCATGATTATACAGTACATGATTATACACAGAATTATGCCCGTTATATACAGTTAATTTTCCCGATATACAGTTATATTTTTAACGATTACATTCATGTTATTTTATGACAAAAAAATTAAGATAATATACATCCCTCCAGCCAAACCCCACTTCTAAGTGTCTAAGACAAGATAGACCCAGAAATGAACACAATTGAAAAATGTGGTTAATTACTAGAGGAGCCTCTATATAAACAGACTGAGGCTTTCAAAAAATGAGAAACAGTGCATATTGCTCATCCAACGATCCAGCGATGCAGGCAGACCTCACGGCGTGATCTTTCTTCGGGCAGGTAAGTGCTACTCCTGGATGTCATCAAGCAGTCACTTTCTGCCACAGTACTGATTATTGATTTGCTCATCCCCCTTCTTCCTACCAGGCCTTGGATCCGCGGAGTCCCAAATCAAAATCTCGTTTACATCTCTGCAAGTGACTCGCGACTCTAGCATCTCCAGCACTCGACCAGGTCAGGATTTGACCTCACAGTAAATCCTGAAAGATTTTTACCAAGCAATCCCCAAAAAAGTCATGATAATACAGTACATGATTATACACAGTGTTATGCCCATTATATACAGTTATTATGCCCATTATATACTGTTATATTTTTAACGATTACATTCATGTTATTTTATCACAAAAAAAAAAATTAAGATAATATACATCCCTCCAGCCAAACCCCACCTCTAAGTGCCTAAGACAAGATAGACCCAGAAATGAACACAATTGAAAAATGTGGTTAACGACTAGAGGAGCCTCTATATAAACAGACTGAGGCTGTCAAAAAATGAGAAACACTGCATATTGCCCATCAAACGATCCAGCGACGCTGGCAGACCTTACGGCGTGACCCTTCTACGGGCACATAAGTGCTACTCCTGGATGTCATCAAGCAGTAACTTACTGCCACAGTACTGATTATTGAGTTGCTCATCCTCCTTCTTCCTACCAGGCCTTGGATCAGCGGAGTCCCAAATCAAAATTACTTTTATACCTCTGCAAGTGACTCGTAACTCTATCACCTCCTGCACTCGACCAGGTCAGGATTTGACCTCACAGTAAATCCTGAAAGATTTTTATTAAGCAATCCCAAAAAATGTCATGATTATACAGTACATGATTACATGTATACACAGTATTATGCCCGCTATGTACAGTTATTATTCCCGTTATATACAGTTATATTTCTAATGATTACACTCATGATTATACAGTACATGATTATACACAGAATTATGCCCGTTATATACAGTTAATTTTCCCGATATACAGTTATATTTTCAACGATTACATTCATGTTATTTTATGACAAAAAAATTAAGATAATATACATTCCTCCAGCCAAACCCCACTTCGAAGTGCTTAAGACAAGATAGACCCAGAAATGAACACAATTGAAAAATGTGGCGAATGACTAGAGGAGCCTCTATATAAACAGACTGAGGCTTTCAAAAAATGAGAAACAGTGCATATTGCCCATCCAACGATCCAGCGACGCAGTCAGACCTCACGGCATGATCCTTCTTCGGGCAGGTAAGTGCTACTCCTGGATGTCATCAAGCAGTCACTTTCTGCCACAGTACTGATTATTGATTTGCTCATCCCCCTTCTTTCTACCAGGCCTTGGATCCGCGGAGTCCCAAATCAAAATCTCGTTTACACCTCTGCAAGTGACTCGCGACTCTAGCATCTCCAGCACTCGACCAGGTCAGGATTTGACCTCACAGTAAATCCTGAAAGATTTTTACCAAGCAATCCCCAAAAAAGTCATGATAATACAGTACATGATTATACACAGTGTTATGCCCATTATATACAGTTATTATGCCCATTATATACTGTTATATTTTTAACGATTACATTCATGTTATTTTATCACAAAAAAAAATTAAGATAATATACATCCCTCCAGCCAAACCCCACCTCTAAGTGCCTAAGACAAGATAGACCCAGAAATGAACACAATTGAAAAATGTGGTTAACGACTAGAGGAGCCTCTATATAAACAGACTGAGGCTGTCAAAAAATGAGAAACACTGCATATTGCCCATCAAACGATCCAGCGACGCTGGCAGACCTTACGGCGTGACCCTTCTTCGGGCACATAAGTGCTACTCCTGGATGTCATCAAGCAGTAACTTACTGCCAAAGTACTGATTATTGAGTTGCTCATCCTCCTTCTTTCTACCAGGCCTTGGATCAGCCGAGTCCCAAATCAAAATAACTTTTATACCTCTGCAAGTGACTCGTAACTCTATCACCTCCTGCACTCGACCAGGTCAGGATTTGACCTCACAGTAAATCCTGAAAGATTTTTATCAAGCAATCCCAAAAAATGTCATGATTATACAGTACATGATTACATGTATACACAGTATTATGCCCGCTATGTACAGTTATTATTCCCGTTATATACAGTTATATTTCTAATGATTACACTCATGATTATACAGTACATGATTATACACAGAATTATGCCCGTTATATACAGTTAATTTTCCCGATATACAGTTATATTTTCAACGATTACATTCATGTTATTTTATGACAAAAAAATTAAGATAATATACATCCCTCCAGCCAAACCCCACTTCTAAGTGCCTAAGACAAGATAGACTCAGAAATGAACACAATTGAAAAATGTGGTAAATGACTAGAGGAGCCTCTATATAAACAGACTGAGGCTTTCAAAAAATGAGAAACAGTGCATATTGCCCATCCAACGATTCAGCGACGCTGGCAGACCTTACGGCATGATCCTTCTTCGGGCAGGTAAGTGCTACTCCTGGATGTCATCAAGCAGTCACTTTTTGCCACAGTACTGATTATTGATTTGCTCATCCCCCTTCTTCCTACCAGGCCTTGGATCCGCGGAGTCCCAAATCAAAATCTCTTTTACACCTCTGCAAGTGACTCGCGACTCTAGCATCTCCAGCACTCGACCAGGTCAGGATTTGACCTCACAGTAAATCCTGAAAGATTTTTACCAAGCAATCCCCCAAAATGTCATGATAATACAATACATGATTATACACAGTGTTATGCCCATTATATACAGTTATTATGCCCATTATATACAGTTATATTTTTAACGATTACATTCATGTTATTTTATGACAAAAAAAAAAAATTACGATAATATACATCCCTCCAGCCAAACCCCACTTCTAAGTGCCTAAAACAAGATAGACCCAGAAATGGACACACTTTAAAAATCTGGTTAATGACTACAGGAGCCTCTATATAAACAGACTGAGGCTTTCAAAAAATGAGAAACAGTGCATATTGCCCATCCAACGATCCAGCGACGCTGGCAGACCTTACGGCGTGACCCTTCTTTGGGCACATAAGTGCTACTCCTGGATGTCATCAAGCAGTAACTTACTGCCACAGTACTGATTATTGAGTTGCTCATCCCCCTTCATCCTACCAGGCCTTGGATCCGCGGAGTTCCAAATCAAAATCACTTTTACACCTCTGCAAGTGACTCGCAACTCTAGCATCTCCAGCACTCAACCAGGTCAGGATTTGACCTCACAGTAAATCCTGAAAGATTTTTATCAAGCAATCCCAAAAAATGTCATGATTATACAGTACATGATTACATGTATACACAGTATTATGCCCGCTATGTACAGTTATTATTCCCATTATATACAGTTATATTTCTAATGATTACACTCATGATTATACAGTACATGATTATACACAGAATGATGCCCGTTATATACAGTTAATTTTCCCGATATACAGTTATATTTTTAAAGATTACATACATGTTATTTTATGACAAAAAAATTAAGATAATATACATCCCTCCAGCCAAACCCCACTTCTAAGTGCCTAAGACAAGATAGACCCAGAAATGAACACAATTAAAAAATTGTGGTGAATGACTAGAGGAGCCTCTATATAAACAGACTGAGGCTTTCAATAAATGAGAAACAGTGCATATTGCCCATCCAACGATCCAGCGACGCAGGCAGACCTCACGGCATGATCCTTCTTCGGGCAGGTAAGTGCTACTCCTGGATGTCATCAAGCAGTCACTTCCTGCCACAGTACTGATTATTGATTTGCTCATCCCCCTTCTTCCTACCAGGCCTTGGATCCGCAGAGTCCCAAATCAAAATCTCGTTTACACCTCTGCAAGTGACTCGCGACTCTATCACCTCCAGCACTCGACCAGGTCAGGATTTGACCTCACAGTAAATCCTGAAAGATTTTTATCAAGCAATCCCAAAAAATGTCATGTATATACAGTACATGATTACTTGTATACACAGTATTATGCCCGCTATATACAGTTATTATTCCCGTTATATACAGTTATTTTTCTAATGATTACACTCATGATTATACAGTACATGATTATACACAGTATTATGCCCGTAATATACAGTTACTATTCCTGATATACAGTTATATTTTTAACGATTACATTCATGTTATTTTATGACAAAAAAATTAAGATAATATACATCCCTCCAGCCAAACTCTACTTCTAAGTGCCTAAGACAAGATAGACCCAGAAATGAACACAATTGAAAAATGTGGTTAATGACTAGAGGAGCCTCTATATAAACAGACTGAGGCTTTCAAAAAATGAGAAACAGTGCATATTGCCCATCCAACGATCCAGCGACGCAGGCAGACCTCACGGCATGATCCTTCTTCGGGCAGGTAAGTGCTACTCCTGGATGTCATCAAGCAGTCACTTCCTGCCACAGTACTGATTATTGAGTTGATCATTTCCCTTCTTCCTACCAGGCCTTGGATCCGTGGAGTCCCAAATCAAAATCTCTTTTACACCTCTGCAAGTGACTCGCGACTCTATCACCTCCAGCACTCGACCAGGTCAGGATTTTACCTCACAGTAAATCCAAAAAGATTTTTATCAAGCAATCCCAAAAATGTCATGATTATACAGTACATGATTACATGTATACACAGTATTATGCCCGCTATGTACAGTTATTATTCCCGTTATATACAGTTATATTTCTAATGATTACACTCATGATTATACAGTACATGATTAAACACAGTATTATGCCCGTAATATACAGTTACTATTCCTGATATACAGTTATATTTTTAACGATTACATTCATGTTATTTTATGACAAAAAAATTAAGATAATATACATCCCTCCAGCCAAACTCCACTTCTAAGTGCCTAAGACAAGATAGACCCAGAAATGAACGCAATTGAAAAATGTGGTTAATGACTAGAGGAGCCTCTATATAAACAGACTGAGGCTTTCAAAAAATGAGAAACAGTGCATATTGCCCATCCAACGATCCAGCGACGCAGGCAGACCTCACGGCGTGATCTTTCTTCGGGCAGGTAAGTGCTACTCCTGGATGTCATCAAGCAGTCACTTTTTGCCACAGTACTGATTATTGATTTGCTCATCCCCCTTCTTCCTACCAGGCCTTGGATCCGCGGAGTCCAAAATCAAAATCTCTTTTACACCTCTGCAAGTGACTCGCGACTCTAGCATCTCCAGCACTCGACCAGGTCAGGATATGACCTCACAGTAAATCCTGAAAGATTTTTACCAAGCAATCCCCAAAAATGTCATGATAATACAGTACATGATTATACACAGTGTTATGCCCGTTATATACAGTTATTATGCCCATTATATACAGTTATATTTTTGACAATTACATTCATGTTATTTTATCACAAAAAAAAAATTAAGATAATATACATCCCTCAAACCAAACCCGACTTCTAAGTGCCTAAGACAAGATAGACCCAGAAATGAACACAATTTAAAAATGTTGTTAATGACTAGAGGAGCCTCTATATAAACAGACTGAGGCTTTCATAAAATGAGAAACAGTGCATACTGCCCATCAAACGATCCAGCGACGCTGGCAGACCATAGGGCGTGATCGTTCTTCGGGCACATAAGTGCTACTCCTGGATGTCATCAAGCAGTAACTTACTGCCACAGTACTGATTATGGAGTTGCTCATCCTCCTTCTTCCTACCAGGCCTTGGATCAGCGGAGTCCCAAATCAAAATTACTTTTACACCTCTGCAAGTGACTCTTAACTCTATTACCTCCAGCACTCGACCAGGTCAGGATTTGACCTCACAGTAAATCCAGAAAGATTTTTATCAAGCAATCCCCAAAAATGTCATGATTATACAGTACATGATTACATGTATACACAGTATTATGCCCGCTATGTACAGTTATTATTCACGTTATATACATTTATATTTCTAATGATTACACTCATGATTATACAGTACATGATTAAACACAGAATTATGCCCGTTATATACAGTTAATTTTCCCAATATACAGTTATATTTTTAACGATTACATTCATGTTATTTTATGACAAAAAAATTAAGATAATATACATTCCTCCAGCCAAACCCCACTTCTAAGTGCTTAAGACAAGATAGACCCAGAAATGAACACAATTGAAAAATGTGGCGAATGACTAGAGGAGCCTCTATATAAACAGACTGAGGCTTTCAAAAAATGAGAAACAGTGCATATTGCCCATCCAACGATCCAGCGACGCAGGCAGACCTCACGGCATGATCCTTCTTCGGGCAGGTAAGTGCTACTCCTGGATGTCATCAAGCAGTCACTTCCTGCCACAGTACTGATTATTGATTTGCTCATCCCCCTTCTTCCTACCAGGCCTTGGATCCGCGGAGTCCCAGATCAAAATCTCGTTTACACCTCTGCAAGTGACTCGCGACTCTAGCATCTCCAGCACTCGACCAGGTCAGGATTTGACCTCACAGTAAATCCTGAAAGATTTTTATTAAGCAATCCCAAAAATGTCATGATTATACAGTACATAATTACATGTATACACAGTATTATGCCCGCTATATACAGTTATTATTCCTGTTATATACAGTTATATTTCTAATGATTACACTCATGATTATACAGTACATGATTATACACAGAATTATGCCCGTTATATACAGTTAATTTTCCCGATATACAGTTATATTTTCAACGATTACATTCATGTTATTTTATGACAAAAAAATTAAGATAATATACATCCCTCCAGCCAAACCCCACTTCTAAGTGCCTAAGACAAGATAGACCCAGAAATGAACACAATTGAAAAATGTGGTTAATGACTAGAGGAGCCTCTATATAAACAGACTGAGGCTTTCAAAAAATGAGAAACAGTGCATATTGCCCATCCAACGATCCAGCGACGCAGGCAGACCTCACGGCATGATCCTTCTTCGGGCACATAAGTGCTACTCCTGGATGTCATCAAGCAGTAACTTACTGCCACAGTACTGATTATTGAGTTGCTCATCCTCCTTCTTCCTACCAGGCCTTGGATCAGCGGAGTCCCAAATCAAAATTACTTTTATACCTCTGCAAGTGACTCGTAACTCTATCACCTCCTGCACTCGACCAGGTCAGGATTTGACCTCACAGTAAATCCTGAAAGATTTTTATCAAGCAATCCCAAAAAATGTCATGATTATACAGTACATGATTACATGTATACACAGTATTATGCCCGCTATGTACAGTTATTATTCACGTTATATACATTTATATTTCTAATGATTACACTCATGATTATACAGTACATGATTAAACACAGAATTATGCCCGTTATATATAGTTAATTTTCCCAATATACAGTTATATTTTTAACGATTACATTCATGTTATTTTATGACAAAAAAATTAAGATAATATACATTCCTCCAGCCAAACCCCACTTCTAAGTGCTTAAGACAAGATAGACCCAGAAATGAAAAACAACGTAATGGCTGGATAGACATGTAGGGGATTAAACATGAGAGCTGGGTGGGGCCTTAAGTAGCATGTGACTTAGGGAGCCTATAGGGACAAGGGTTTGGTCAGGGTTAGCTTTGTATATAATTCCCAAGGGAGGAGGAGTCTCCCTCTTTTCTCTGGAGAAATTCTGTGAGTAAGTTGTGTGTTCCTGTCCCTGTAGGCCTCAGTCACTACATTTACCTCACTTTTCCACATTAAAGAGCTTAATTTCCCTGAAATATGCCCCGGGCTACCCCTAGGCGACCCAAGCGGTCAGTTAGGCCACCCGCCCGGTTTGCTGAGCTCATGGCTGAGGGGGACGCTGGCAGCCTACCTGTCCCTGACGGCGACCAGGCCGCAGCTTCAGGCGGTGGGTGCGGGACCTCTGTGGCGCCCTCGGTGGCAGCTGCAGTGGGTGCTGGCTCCTCTGCTGGGCTGCGAGCCACCCGTGGGGGGACGATAACTCGCGGCGGGCGCGCGGCCTCAGGTCGTGCCCGCCGCGGTAACGGAGGCAGGGCGTCTGGGCCTCCTCAGCCGGAGCGCGGCGTTTCGTCCGGGGGGGGGCTGGCTGGTCATCGCTCCGGGCGTGCGGGGAGTCACCGCGCGTCTGAGGCTGCTACCCGCGTCACTCCCAGTGGACGGGGTGACGCGACGCGCGGCCGCCAGGCGAAGCGCGGCAGGGGCTCATCACTCGGCGGGCGCAGGTCGGATGACGGCGCCCGCCGTGAGGCTGATGAAAGTGCAGTAGCTGAGGGAGAAGTTCCCTCATTGCCTGCTGCTAGGAGCCGGGCCCGGCGCTCATATGGGGATAAAGGGAATAAGCCGGCACGCAGCGCGCAGGCAGCAGAGGATGATAGTGAGGAAGTGCCTGCCCGCCCTCACAGTGGTAGGAGGAGGGGGAGGGCACCTGCACAAAGGGGTGAATTTCACAGCACCAGTAGACAAGGCTGGGAGGCAGAAGCTCATGGTCATAGTAAAAGGGGACATCTCACTGTCACCCCAGACCCTGAAACTCCATTTTATGGGTATAGGCCTTCATGGGAGAGGGGCAGCATGCCAGACACAAATATGAACACAGGCAGAGGGGCACGTCGGGGGGGTAGGACACCCCGCAACAGCCGCCAGGGAACCTTTGAGTCGGATGACAGGCAGGATGGCCCTTCCACCGAGTTTGATCCCGCCCTACTTTCTGCAGCACTGTCATCTGTGGCTGGGGCTTTGGCACCACTGGTGGAGCCGAGGCCTGGAACTTCCAGGGGTTCAAGCGTGGGTAGCCGCCATGCATCAGTTAGAATGCAGGACATCCCTGGCTGTTCTGAATTTGTCAGGGCTTTTAAGGGCCTTAGATCACCTTCACATGGGGCCCGACACACACCTTCGCAGAGAGTGCAGTTTAAACCGGCTGCCAATAGGCACCAGTCTTCCCGCTCCGGGACGGAAAGGCCCTCCAGGCCCTTGTCTGTCGTTTCTGCAGGTGCTGACGACGTTGAAGTGATACCTGACGACGACGAAGGCACAGGAGATGATGATGACACTGATACGGATGACGACACGTGGGCCGCCCAACCGGAGTCAACAGGTGAGGACACTACTGAAGGAGGGAATGGGTCGGTAGCCTATTCCTCCACGGTGGGCTCTGGTTCTAGCCATTATTCATCCTCATCCTCCTCGTCATCCCCTGATGGTTCGGAGGCAGGGAGGAATAAGAAGGAGCGTAAGAGGGCCGCGAAGTACGCTAAAAAAGAGGCTGGCCGGCTGGCTACCAGTCTCAAGCGCAAGCGAACAGGAGCACTCTCTAAAAGGGAGCGCAAGCGCAGGAACCTCCCTGGGGTGGTGCACTGCGACTATACTGCAGTGTTGCGCGGCCTTCGCGAAAGCTGTAGAGTTAAGATTCAGAAGGGCGAGTTTGTGGACCTGTTCAGCCTAACTGACGAGTCCAAAAAGGCTTTTAAAGCCGCCAAGGCAAAAGGTGGTATAGGGGCGGAGGCCTTCCGCTGCTATGACAATTGGTTGGCGGGCTTTTGTGTTTTCGCAGCTTGCTACCTGGAAGACAGGCCTGACGAGCATATGAATATAATCCGTTATATTCACATGGTCCATGACATGTACCGGTCATACGGTGGAGTATCATGGAGAACGTATGATGAGCAGTTCCGGCGTAAGCAGGACTGTTTACACATCATAGATTTTGGCTGCAAAGATGTGGAAGTGTGGATGAGTCTGACAAAAGCGCATCTAGAAGGGGTTGCTAGTGCGAACCCCCCTACCACGGTTTCTGCTCCGCCTCCTGCTCAACACCGCCAGGCGGCGGAGCAGTCTCAAAAACGCTTTACCCCGGGTAGTAGGCCTTTCACGCCTGGATCTGCAAAAGGCAAATGTTATGCATATAATAATTCCTTTTGTAGCCAGGGGCAGCGGTGCAGATACAAGCATATCTGCATCAACTGCTCAGGGAACCACCCGGCTTCTGGCTGCTTTCGAGGGGGCCGCCCCTCGAGAGGGGCCCCTGCCGCTGCAGCACCCAGGGCCTCCACCTCCGGGAACGCTCGATAGGGCTCGCACCCCGGTACGGATAGGAGCCATAACTCCTTGGCTCCATCAGTACCCGGATAGGGAGACGGCTGTCTTCCTTCAGGAGGGGTTTAGTCTCGGTTTTCGCCTTCCTATAAGAGGTAATGTTTTGGGGGGATCATTTAGGAACCTACGGTCGGCCATTTCCCTCCCCACAGTTCTCAGAGAAAAAGTGGACAAGGAATTGCGCATGGGGCGTATGGCGGGGCCTTTTTCGGAGCCACCCCTGGAAAACATGGTGATTTCACCTGTTGGGGTCGTTCCCAAGAAGGTCCCTGGCAAGTTCCGTCTCATACAGCACCTGTCTTATCCTGCAGGCTTCTCGGTAAACGACGCCATACCCGCCGAATTTTGTTCGGTGACGTATCAGTCGTTTGACGATGCTCTAGCAATGGTAAGGTCACACGGCAGGGGTGCCCTGATGGCAAAGATAGATGTGGAGTCGGCCTTCAGGTTACTGCCCCTTCACCCCGATGCATTTAGGTTCATGGGCTTCCGCATAGGTGAGGAATACTTCATCGACAAATGTTTGCCGATGGGGTGTTCCGTATCCTGTGCCTATTTCGAGAAGTTCAGTACCTTCTTGCATTGGTGTGTGGAGAAATCATCCGGTCTGAGCGGGATCGCGCATTACCTGGATGATTTCCTATGTGTGGGACCAGCCCTTTCCAATCAGTGCGCTGTTCTACTTGCGGCCACCCGTTCTGTTTTTCAGCAATTTGGCGTGCCTATTGCGGAGGACAAAACGGAGGGCCCTATAACATGTCTGTCATTTCTGGGGATCCAGATAGACACAATTGAGGGCCATTGCTGCTTGCCTCAGGACAAGATAGCAAAACTAAGAGAGGTTCTTGACATTTGCTGTAAATCCAAGAAGATTACCTTGCGCCAAGCACAGTCCCTGCTGGGTCAACTTAATTTTGCCTGCCGTATCATCCCAATGGGGCGCTTGTTTTGTCGCAAGCTGGAGCGAGCAACTGCCGGGGTCAACAGAGGGCACCATCTTGTGCGACTGTCGGCCGAGATTAGGCGCGACATGGCCGTTTGGCTACATTTTTTGGAGGAATTTAACGGGATACGTATTTGGTTGCCCCCGGCTGTTGACAACTTCAGGCTGCAACTCTACACCGACGCAGCCGGCTCCACCGGTTTCGGCTGTTTCCTAGATGGAAGCTGGTGCGCTCAAACTTGGCCCCCCTCCTGGCGCAGCAAGGGTCTCACCAGAGATTTGCTATTACTCGAGCTTTTCCCAATCATGGTGGCGATGGAAATCTGGGGTGAGCAGATAGCTAATAAAAGCGTCCTTTTTTGGTGCGACAATTTCAGCGCGGTCCATGCGATAAACAACCAGAAAGCGAAATCGCTCCTGGTGCTCAGGGTTTTGTCACAGTTACACTTGCAATGCCTTCGCTATAACATCTTGTTTAAGGCCAGACATGTACCGGGCATACAGAACGAGGTAGCTGATGCTTTGTCGCGGTTTCAGTGGGAGCGCTTCAGGGAATTAGCTCCAAATGCTGAGGTGATGGGGGTTTCATGCCCACTTTATGTTTGGCAGGTCATCGGGCCGGACTGGAGGGGCTAGCGGAGCTGTCTGTAGCGCCGGCTACCCTTAGGATTTATCGGCAAGCGTGGTTGGAATGGCAAGCTTTTTCGGGAGGTTCAGCGCAGCCAGGTAGGCGGGGCCAGAAGCTATTGCTTTCCTTTGTCTGGAACCTATACAACACAGGCAAATCTAGGGCGGTAGCGGCACGATATCTGGCAGGCATATCCTTTTTTGCGCAGCTAAAAGGTGCTCAAGATTTTACGAAATGTTTCCTGGTACGCAAGGCTATGAAGGGTTGGAGCCGAGCGGCACCAGTACCGCCCGACCGTAGACGCCCCATTGATCTACCCCTGTTACTATCTATTCTAGATAAAGTTGGTGTTTTTGCTGACTCAGCGTTTGAGTCATTGTTGTTTAGTTTGGCCTTTACAATGGCCTTTCACGGGGCTTTTCGGGTCCTAGAATTGGTTTCCCCATCAAAACTTAAGGGGTCAGCCCTGCTTCTCTCCGATATACGCATAGAACCGGAGTCACTCCTTTGCAGGATTAGACGTTCCAAAACTGACCAGACAGCTAGAGGGACGTGGGTGCGGATGGGGGCGTCGCGGCCGGTCTCTGCTTGCCCAGTGGCTTTAGCTGGGCGCTATGCACTCGTGCGTCCTAGTGTAGGGGGATCATGGCTGGTACACTACAACGGATCACCCCTGACGAGGTATCAGTTTAGCTGGATGCTACGCAAGTGCTTGGGTGAGCTGGGACTGCCGCCGTCGGAATTTGGCACCCACTCCTTTAGAATTGGCGATGCAACCGCAGCGGCTAGTGCTGGATGGTCAGCCAGGGACATAAAGCGATTAGGGCGTTGGCGCTCTGCGACCTACAGGAAATATATCCGCCCTAACCTCCTGCTCTGAGCTCTGTGCGTGTATGGTTTCCAGCTGTGTGGTTGTACTCCTGTGTTACCCCTGCCCTCAAGTTTCCTACTCGGGGATTAGCTACGCTCTGTTGTTGGGCCAGCGTCCGGAGTTTTCACGCTTTTTTGCCTGACCTGACGGACTGAATCTGGCTCTTCCTAATTCGGCTAATTTGGCTTTCAATTAAGAGTCCCTCAGCAGGTTCAGACGTTTTTTCCTCCGGCCGAGTAATCCCCTGTTTTTCCTACACCCATCCACTTCCCTTCCCTACCTTTGTTTGTACCTCACCTGCTGTGTCCAGGAGTGGCTTCAATACTGATTGAAGCATTTCCTCTGCACCAAATTTGTGCACCAATTCAAAATTTTTTCTTTTGGCAGACCCTCCTAAATATCTGAATAACTGCTTGCAATAAAATAGTACAATTTCTAATACCATCTTAAATATTCCTTCCCTATAGGTGTGGGCGACGACGCGTTTAGGGTGTGGATAGTAGGCCACTCTTTCGTATATTGGGCAGCCAGACTGGCGATGTGCGGTGAGGGCCCTGTGTCTGAGTGTTCCAACATGGTGCGTTGGTTGGGAGTGAGAGGTATGTCCTGGCGCGAGCTAAGGGCTTTCCTCATGAGGAAGATGAGTGCGTTTGGATCTCCTGGAGTTCTGGTGATCCATCTTGGTGGAAACGATCTGGGGAAAATGTCCCAATTGGAGTTGCGGGCCCTGATTTTAGGTGATCTGGCTGCCATAAAAACAACTTGGCCTAATTGTACGATAGTCTGGTCATATGTGGTCCCCCGCTTGTGTTGGAGAGGTGCGAGGGACTGCAGGGCCATTGATGAGGCGAGAAAGAAATTGAACTCAGCAGTTGCACGTTGGGTTTTGAGTGAAGGTGGTGCAGTGGTCCCCCACGAACGGATTAGATTTAGGCACCGCCATCTTTTTAGGCCCGACGGAGTACATCTCGTTAAGGAGGGTCTGTTTATGTTCATTGAAGATTTGTTGATAGTCATAGAATCCGTGGTATAGATGGTGGCGGGCGGGTGACTTCGGGAGCGAAGTCCCCGCGTTGGCGGGAAAGAACGGCAAGTTCATAGAGTTTAATGAGTTTATTGAGTTATGTCTATTGCGTATTTGGTCTTGTTCGGTGCGCTTGCCCCTCATTGGCTTAGGCCTCCGCTACATTACCCGTCCGGGGATAGCGATCCCATCCGGCTGGGTGGGCAGTCGATGCAGTGGGTAGAGTGGATACCGCTTGATGTTGTTAGGCCAAATTACGTATACTAGTTTGGGGTGGAGATTAGCCATAGCCGTTTCTTTCTGGGCCACCATTTAAATAATTAATTAAATTAAAAGAAACTAAAATAATTTCAGCAATCAAAATTAGCTTAAAAATATTTTAAATAAATCAGCTAACAAGATTCTGCCAAACCTAAGTCTCCGTGTCTTTATTTCTTGTATACAGTATAAGAATAAAGTTGTGTAGGCAACATGCCTAGAGGTCACACATCTGCTCTTACAATGTTTAAAACAACGTAATGGCTGGATAGACATGTAGGGGATTAAACATATGAGCTGGGTGGGGCCTTAAGTAGCATGTGACTTAGGGAGCCTATAGGGACAAGGGTTTGGTCAGGGTTAGCTTTGTATATAATTCCCAAGGGAGGAGGAGTCTCCCTCTTTTCTCTGGAGAAATTCCCCACCCTCCCTCCCTGGTTTTTTGCATTGGTTAGTGTAGATGAGTCATTTAATAGCGTTAGCTGGTAGGCGGGAAAGAACGGCAAGTTCATAGAGTTTAATGAGTTTATTGAGTTATGTCTATTGCGTATTTGGTCTTGTTCGGTGCGCTTGCCCCTCATTGGCTTAGGCCTCCGCTACATTACCCGTCCGGGGATAGCGATCCCATCCGGCTGGGTGGGCAGTCGATGCAGTGGGTAGAGTGGATACCGCTTGATGTTGTTAGGCCAAATTACGTATACTAGTTTGGGGTGGAGATTAGCCATAGCCGTTTCTTTCTGGGCCACCATTTAAATAATTAATTAAATTAAAAGAAACTAAAATAATTTCAGCAATCAAAATTAGCTTAAAAATATTTTAAATAAATCAGCTAACAAGATTCTGCCAAACCTAAGTCTCCGTGTCTTTATTTCTTGTATACAGTATAAGAATAAAGTTGTGTAGGCAACATGCCTAGAGGTCACACATCTGCTCTTACAATGTTTACACAATTGAAAAATGTGGCGAATGACTAGAGGAGCCTCTATATAAACAGACTGAGGCTTTCAAAAAATGAGAAACAGTGCATATTGCCCATCCAACGATCCAGCGACGCAGGCAGACCTCACGGCATGATCCTTCTTCGGGCACATAAGTGCTACTCCTGGATGTCATCAAGCAGTAACTTACTGCCACAGTACTGATTATTGAGTTGCTCATCCTCCTTCTTCCTACCAGGCCTTGGATCAGCGGAGTCCCAAATCAAAATTACTTTTATACCTCTGCAAGTGACTCGTAACTCTATCACCTCCTGCACTCGACCAGGTCAGGATTTGACCTCACAGTAAATCCTGAAAGATTTTTATCAAGCAATCCCAAAAAATGTCATGATTATACAGTACATGATTACATGTATACACAGTATTATGCCTGCTATGTACAGTTATTATTCACGTTATATACATTTATATTTCTAATGATTACACTCATGATTATACAGTACATGATTAAACACAGAATTATGCCCGTTATATATAGTTAATTTTCCCAATATACAGTTATATTTTTAACGATTACATTCATGTTATTTTATGACAAAAAAATTAAGATAATATACATTCCTCCAGCCAAACCCCACTTCTAAGTGCTTAAGACAAGATAGACCCAGAAATGAACACAATTGAAAAATGTGGCGAATGACTAGAGGAGCCTCTATATAAACAGACTGAGGCTTTCAAAAAATGAGAAACAGTGCATATTGCCCATCCAACGATCCAGCGACGCAGGCAGACCTCACGGCATGATCCTTCTTCGGGCAGGTAAGTGCTACTCCTGGATGTCATCAAGCAGTCACTTCCTGCCACAGTACTGATTATTGATTTGCTCATCCCCCTTCTTCCTACCAGGCCTTGGATCTGCGGAGTCCCAAATCAAAATCTCGTTTACACCTCTGCAAGTGACTCGCGACTCTAGCATCTCCAGCACTCGACCAGGTCAGGATTTGACCTCACAGTAAATCCTGAAAGATTTTTACCAAGCAATCCCCAAAAATGTCATGATTATACAGTACATGATTACATGTATACACAGTATTATGCCAGCTATGTACAGTTATTATTCCCGTTATATACATTTATATTTCTAATGATTACACTCATAAATATACAGTACATGATTAAACACAGAATTATGCCCGTTATATATAGTTAATTTTCCCAATATACAGTTATATTTTTAACGATTACATTCATGTTATTTTATGACAAAAAAATTAAGATAATATACATTCCTCCAGCCAAACCCCACTTCTAAGTGCCTAAGGCAAGATAGACCCAGAAATGAACACAATTGAAAAATGTGGTTAATTACTAGAGGAGCCTCTATATAAACAGACTGAGGCTTTCAAAAAATGAGAAACAGTGCATATTGCTCATCCAACGATCCAGCGATGCAGGCAGACCTCACGGCGTGATCTTTCTTCGGGCAGGTAAGTGCTACTCCTGGATGTCATCAAGCAGTCACTTTCTGCCACAGTACTGATTATTGATTTGCTCATCCCCCTTCTTCCTACCAGGCCTTGGATCCGCGGAGTCCCAAATCAAAATCTCGTTTACATCTCTGCAAGTGACTCGCGACTCTAGCATCTCCAGCACTCGACCAGGTCAGGATTTGACCTCACAGTAAATCCTGAAAGATTTTTACCAAGCAATCCCCAAAAAAGTCATGATAATACAGTACATGATTATACACAGTGTTATGCCCATTATATACAGTTATTATGCCCATTATATACTGTTATATTTTTAACGATTACATTCATGTTATTTTATCACAAAAAAAAAATTAAGATAATATACATCCCTCCAGCCAAACCCCACCTCTAAGTGCCTAAGACAAGATAGACCCAGAAATGAACACAATTGAAAAATGTGGTTAACGACTAGAGGAGCCTCTATATAAACAGACTGAGGCTGTCAAAAAATGAGAAACACTGCATATTGCCCATCAAACGATCCAGCGACGCTGGCAGACCTTAAGGCGTGACCCTTCTACGGGCACATAAGTGCTACTCCTGGATGTCATCAAGCAGTAACTTACTGCCACAGTACTGATTATTGAGTTGCTCATCCTCCTTCTTCCTACCAGGCCTTGGATCAGCGGAGTCCCAAATCAAAATTACTTTTATACCTCTGCAAGTGACTCGTAACTCTATCACCTCCTGCACTCGACCAGGTCAGGATTTGACCTCACAGTAAATCCTGAAAGATTTTTATTAAGCAATCCCCAAAAATGTCATGATTATACAGTACATGATTACATGTATACACAGTATTATGCCCGCTATGTACAGTTATTATTCCCGTTATATACAGTTATATTTCTAATGATTACACTCATGATTATACAGTACATGATTATACACAGAATTATGCCCGTTATATACAGTTAATTTTCCCGATATACAGTTATATTTTCAACGATTACATTCATGTTATTTTATGACAAAAAAATTAAGATAATATACATTCCTCCAGCCAAACCCCACTTCGAAGTGCTTAAGACAAGATAGACCCAGAAATGAACACAATTGAAAAATGTGGCGAATGACTAGAGGAGCCTCTATATAAACAGACTGAGGCTTTCAAAAAATGAGAAACAGTGCATATTGCCCATCCAACGATCCAGCGACGCAGTCAGACCTCACGGCATGATCCTTCTTCGGGCAGGTAAGTGCTACTCCTGGATGTCATCAAGCAGTCACTTTCTGCCACAGTACTGATTATTGATTTGCTCATCCCCCTTCTTTCTACCAGGCCTTGGATCCGCGGAGTCCCAAATCAAAATCTCGTTTACACCTCTGCAAGTGACTCGCGACTCTAGCATCTCCAGCACTCGACCAGGTCAGGATTTGACCTCACAGTAAATCCTGAAAGATTTTTACCAAGCAATCCCCAAAAAAGTCATGATAATACAGTACATGATTATACACAGTGTTATGCCCATTATATACAGTTATTATGCCCATTATATACTGTTATATTTTTAACGATTACATTCATGTTATTTTATCACAAAAAAAAATTAAGATAATATACATCCCTCCAGCCAAACCCCACCTCTAAGTGCCTAAGACAAGATAGACCCAGAAATGAACACAATTGAAAAATGTGGTTAACGACTAGAGGAGCCTCTATATAAACAGACTGAGGCTGTCAAAAAATGAGAAACACTGCATATTGCCCATCAAACGATCCAGCGACGCTGGCAGACCTTACGGCGTGACCCTTCTTCGGGCACATAAGTGCTACTCCTGGATGTCATCAAGCAGTAACTTACTGCCAAAGTACTGATTATTGAGTTGCTCATCCTCCTTCTTTCTACCAGGCCTTGGATCAGCCGAGTCCCAAATCAAAATTACTTTTATACCTCTGCAAGTGACTCGTAACTCTATCACCTCCTGCACTCGACCAGGTCAGGATTTGACCTCACAGTAAATCCTGAAAGATTTTTATCAAGCAATCCCAAAAAATGTCATGATTATACAGTACATGATTACATGTATACACAGTATTATGCCCGCTATGTACAGTTATTATTCCCGTTATATACAGTTATATTTCTAATGATTACACTCATGATTATACAGTACATGATTATACACAGAATTATGCCCGTTATATACAGTTAATTTTCCCGATATACAGTTATATTTTCAACGATTACATTCATGTTATTTTATGACAAAAAAATTAAGATAATATACATCCCTCCAGCCAAACCCCACTTCTAAGTGCCTAAGACAAGATAGACTCAGAAATGAACACAATTGAAAAATGTGGTAAATGACTAGAGGAGCCTCTATATAAACAGACTGAGGCTTTCAAAAAATGAGAAACAGTGCATATTGCCCATCCAACGATTCAGCGACGCTGGCAGACCTTACGGCATGATCCTTCTTCGGGCAGGTAAGTGCTACTCCTGGATGTCATCAAGCAGTCACTTTTTGCCACAGTACTGATTATTGATTTGCTCATCCCCCTTCTTCCTACCAGGCCTTGGATCCGCGGAGTCCCAAATCAAAATCTCTTTTACACCTCTGCAAGTGACTCGCGACTCTAGCATCTCCAGCACTCGACCAGGTCAGGATTTGACCTCACAGTAAATCCTGAAAGATTTTTACCAAGCAATCCCCCCAAATGTCATGATAATACAATACATGATTATACACAGTGTTATGCCCATTATATACAGTTATTATGCCCATTATATACAGTTATATTTTTAACGATTACATTCATGTTATTTTATGACAAAAAAAAACAATTACGATAATATACATCCCTCCAGCCAAACCCCACTTCTAAGTGCCTAAAACAAGATAGACCCAGAAATGGACACACTTTAAAAATCTGGTTAATGACTACAGGAGCCTCTATATAAACAGACTGAGGCTTTCAAAAAATGAGAAACAGTGCATATTGCCCATCCAACGATCCAGCGACGCTGGCAGACCTTACGGCGTGACCCTTCTTTGGGCACATAAGTGCTACTCCTGGATGTCATCAAGCAGTAACTTACTGCCACAGTACTGATTATTGAGTTGCTCATCCCCCTTCATCCTACCAGGCCTTGGATCCGCGGAGTTCCAAATCAAAATCACTTTTACACCTCTGCAAGTGACTCGCAACTCTAGCATCTCCAGCACTCAACCAGGTCAGGATTTGACCTCACAGTAAATCCTGAAAGATTTTTATCAAGCAATCTCAAAAAATGTCATGATTATACAGTACATGATTACATGTATACACAGTATTATGCCCGCTATGTACAGTTATTATTCCCATTATATACAGTTATATTTCTAATGATTACACTCATGATTATACAGTACATGATTATACACAGAATGATGCCCGTTATATACAGTTAATTTTCCCGATATACAGTTATATTTTTAAAGATTACATACATGTTATTTTATGACAAAAAAATTAAGATAATATACATCCCTCCAGCCAAACCCCACTTCTAAGTGCCTAAGACAAGATAGACCCAGAAATGAACACAATTAAAAAATGTGGTGAATGACTAGAGGAGCCTCTATATAAACAGACTGAGGCTTTCAATAAATGAGAAACAGTGCATATTGCCCATCCAACGATCCAGCGACGCAGGCAGACCTCACGGCATGATCCTTCTTCGGGCAGGTAAGTGCTACTCCTGGATGTCATCAAGCAGTCACTTCCTGCCACAGTACTGATTATTGATTTGCTCATCCCCCTTCTTCCTACCAGGCCTTGGATCCGCAGAGTCCCAAATCAAAATCTCGTTTACACCTCTGCAAGTGACTCGCGACTCTATCACCTCCAGCACTCGACCAGGTCAGGATTTGACCTCACAGTAAATCCTGAAAGATTTTTATCAAGCAATCCCAAAAAATGTCATGTATATACAGTACATGATTACTTGTATACACAGTATTATGCCCGCTATATACAGTTATTATTCCCGTTATATACAGTTATTTTTCTAATGATTACACTCATGATTATACAGTACATGATTATACACAGTATTATGCCCGTAATATACAGTTACTATTCCTGATATACAGTTATATTTTTAACGATTACATTCATGTTATTTTATGACAAAAAAATTAAGATAATATACATCCCTCCAGCCAAACTCCACTTCTAAGTGCCTAAGACAAGATAGACCCAGAAATGAACACAATTGAAAAATGTGGTTAATGACTAGAGGAGCCTCTATATAAACAGACTGAGGCTTTCAAAAAATGAGAAACAGTGCATATTGCCCATCCAACGATCCAGCGACGCAGGCAGACCTCACGGCATGATCCTTCTTCGGGCAGGTAAGTGCTACTCCTGGATGTCATCAAGCAGTCACTTCCTGCCACAGTACTGATTATTGAGTTGATCATTTCCCTTCTTCCTACCAGGCCTTGGATCCGTGGAGTCCCAAATCAAAATCTCTTTTACACCTCTGCAAGTGACTCGCGACTCTATCACCTCCAGCACTCGACCAGGTCAGGATTTTACCTCACAGTAAATCCAAAAAGATTTTTATCAAGCAATCCCAAAAATGTCATGATTATACAGTACATGATTACATGTATACACAGTATTATGCCCGCTATGTACAGTTATTATTCCCGTTATATACAGTTATATTTCTAATGATTACACTCATGATTATACAGTACATGATTAAACACAGTATTATGCCCGTAATATACAGTTACTATTCCTGATATACAGTTATATTTTTAACGATTACATTCATGTTATTTTATGACAAAAAAATTAAGATAATATACATCCCTCCAGCCAAACTCCACTTCTAAGTGCCTAAGACAAGATAGACCCAGAAATGAACGCAATTGAAAAATGTGGTTAATGACTAGAGGAGCCTCTATATAAACAGACTGAGGCTTTCAAAAAATGAGAAACAGTGCATATTGCCCATCCAACGATCCAGCGACGCAGGCAGACCTCACGGCGTGATCTTTCTTCGGGCAGGTAAGTGCTACTCCTGGATGTCATCAAGCAGTCACTTTTTGCCACAGTACTGATTATTGATTTGCTCATCCCCCTTCTTCCTACCAGGCCTTGGATCCGCGGAGTCCCAAATCAAAATCTCTTTTACACCTCTGCAAGTGACTCGCGACTCTAGCATCTCCAGCACTCGACCAGGTCAGGATTTGACCTCACAGTAAATCCTGAAAGATTTTTACCAAGCAATCCCCAAAAATGTCATGATAATACAGTACATGATTATACACAGTGTTATGCCTGTTATATACAGTTATTATGCCCATTATATACAGTTATATTTTTGACAATTACATTCATGTTATATTATCACAAAAAAAAAATTAAGATAATATACATCCCTCCAGCCAAACCCCACTTCTAAGTGCCTAAAACAAGATAGACCCAGAAATGAACACAATTGAAAAATGTGGTTAATGACTAGAGGAGCCTCTATATAAACAGACTGATGCTTTCAAAAAATGAGAAACAGTGCATATTGCCCATCCAACGATACAGCGACGCAGGCAGACCTCACGGCATGATCCTTCTTCGGGCAGGTAAGTGCTACTCCTGGATGTCATCAAGCAGTCACTTTTTGCCACAGTACTGATTATTGATTTGCTCATCCCCCTTCTTCCTACCAGGCCTTGGATCCACGGAGTCCCAAATCAAAATCTCTTTTACACCTCTGCAAGTGACTCGCGACTCTAGCATCTCCAGCACTCGACCAGGTCAGGATTTGACCTCACAGTAAATCCTGAAAGATTTTTACCAAGCAATCCCCAAAAATGTCATCATAATACAGTACATGATTATACACAGTGTTATGCCCGTTATATACAGTTATTATGCCCATTATATACAGTTATATTTTTGACAATTACATTCATGTTATATTATCACAAAAAAAAAATTAAGATAATATACATCCCTCAAGCCAAACCCGACTTCTAAGTGCCTAAGACAAGATAGACCCAGAAATGAACACAATTTAAAAATGTTGTTAATGACTAGAGGAGCCTCTATATAAACAGACTGAGGCTTTCAAAAAATGAGAAAAAGTGCATATTGCCCATCAAACGATCCAGCGACGCTGGCAGACCTTAGGGCGTGATCGTTCTTCGGGCACATAGGTGCTACTCCTGGATGTCATCAAGCAGTAACTTACTGCCACAGTACTGATTATTGATTTGCTCATCCCCCTTCTTCCTACCAGGCCTTGGATCCGCGGAGTCCCAAATCAAAATCTCTTTTACACCTCTGCAAGTGACTCGCGACTCTAGCATCTCCAGCACTCGACCAGGTCAGGATTTGACCTCACAGTAAATCCTGAAAGATTTTTACCAAGCAATCCCCCAAAATGTCATGATAATACAATACATGATTATACACAGTGTTATGCCCATTATATACAGTTATTATGCCCATTATATACAGTTATATTTTTAACGATTACATTCATGTTATTTTATGACAAAAAAAAAAAATTATGATAATATACATCCCTCCAGCCAAACCCCACTTCTAAGTGCCTAAAACAAGATAGACCCAGAAATGGACACACTTTAAAAATCTGGTTAATGACTACAGGAGCCTCTATATAAACAGACTGAGGCTTTCAAAAAATGAGAAACAGTGCATATTGCCCATCCAACGATCCAGCGACGCTGGCAGACCTTACGGCGTGACCCTTCTTTGGGCACATAAGTGCTACTCCTGGATGTCATCAAGCAGTAACTTACTGCCACAGTACTGATTATTGAGTTGCTCATCCCCCTTCATCCTACCAGGCCTTGGATCCGCGGAGTTCCAAATCAAAATCACTTTTACACCTCTGCAAGTGACTCGCAACTCTAGCATCTCCAGCACTCAACCAGGTCAGGATTTGACCTCACAGTAAATCCTGAAAGATTTTTATCAAGCAATCCCAAAAAATGTCATGATTATACAGTACATGATTACATGTATACACAGTATTATGCCCGCTATGTACAGTTATTATTCCCGTTATATACAGTTATATTTCTAATGATTACACTCATGATTATACAGTACATGATTATACACAGAATTATGCCCGTTATATACAGTTAATTTTCCCGATATACAGTTATATTTTCAACGATTACATTCATGTTATTTTATGACAAAAAAATTAAGATAATATACATCCCTCCAGCCAAACCCCACTTCTAAGTGCCTAAGACAAGATAGACCCAGAAATGAACACAATTGAAAAATGTGGTTAATGACTAGAGGAGCCTTTATATAAACAGACTGAGGCTTTCAAAAAATGAGAAACAGTGCATATTGCCCATCCAACGATTCAGCGACGCAGGCAGACCTCACGGCATGATCCTTCTTCGGGCACGTAAGTGCTACTCCTGGATGTCATCAAGCAGTCACTTTTTGCCACAGTACTGATTATTGATTTGCTCATCCCCCTTCTTCCTACCAGGCCTTGGATCCGCGGAGTCCCAAATCAAAATCTCTTTTACACCTCTGCAAGTGACTCGCGACTCTAGCATCTCCAGCACTCGACCAGGTCAGGATTTGACCTCACAGTATATCCTGAAAGATTTTTACCAAGCAATCCCCAAAAATGTCATGATAATACAGTACATGATTATACACAGTGTTATGCCTGTTATATACAGTTATTATGCCCATTATATACAGTTATATTTTTGACAATTACATTCATGTTATATTATCACAAAAAAAAAATTAAGATAATATACATCCCTCAAGCCAAACCCGACTTCTAAGTGCCTAAGACAAGATAGACTCAGAAATGAACACAATTTAAAAATGTTGTTAATGACTAGAGGAGCCTCTATATAAACAGACTGAGGCTTTCAAAAAATGAGAAACAGTGCATATTGCCCATCAAACGATCCAGCGACGCTGGCAGACCTTAGGGCGTGATCCTTCTTCGGGCAGGTAAGTGCTACTCCTGGATGTCATCAAGCAGTCACTTTTTGCCACAGTACTGATTATTGATTTGCTCATCCCCCTTCTTCCTACCAGGCCTTGGATCCACGGAGTCCCAAATCAAAATCTCTTTTACACCTCTGCAAGTGATTTGCGACTCTAGCATCTCCAGCACTCGACCAGGTCAGGATTTGACCTCACAGTAAATCCTGAAAGATTTTTACCAAGCAATCCCCCAAAATGTCATGATAATACAATACATGATTATACACAGTGTTATGCCCATTATATACAGTTATTATGCCCATTATATACAGTTATAATTTTAACGATTACATTCATGTTATTTTATGACAAAAAAAAAATTACGATAATATACATCCCTCCAGCCAAACCCCACTTCTAAGTGCCTAAAACAAGATAGACCCAGAAATGGACACACTTTAAAAATGTGGTTAATGACTACAGGAGCCTCTATATAAACAGACTGAGGCTTTCAAAAAATGAGAAACAGTGCATATTGCCCATCCAACGATCCAGCGACGCTGGCAGACCTTACGGCGTGACCCTTCTTTGGGCACATAAGTGCTACTCCTGGATGTCATCAAGCAGTAACTTACTGCCACAGTACTGATTATTGAGTTGCTCATCCCCCTTCATCCTACCAGGCCTTGGATCCGCGGAGTTCCAAATCAAAATCACTTTTACACCTCTGCAAGTGACTCGCAACTCTAGCATCTCCAGCACTCAACCAGGTCAGGATTTGACCTCACAGTAAATCCTGAAAGATTTTTATCAAGCAATCCCAAAAAATGTCATGATTATACAGTACATGATTACATGTATACACAGTATTATGCCCGCTATGTACAGTTATTATTCCCGTTATATACAGTTATATTTCTAATGATTACACTCATGATTATACAGTACATGATTATACACAGAATTATGCCCGTTATATACAGTTAATTTTCCCGATATACAGTTATATTTTCAACGATTACATTCATGTTATTTTATGACAAAAAAATTAAGATAATATACATCCCTCCAGCCAAACCCCACTTCTAAGTGCCTAAGACAAGATAGACCCAGAAATGAACACAATTGAAAAATGTGGTTAATGACTAGAGGAGCCTCTATATAAACAGACTGATGCTTTCAAAAAATGAGAAACAGTGCATATTGCCCATCCAACGATTCAGCGACGCAGGCAGACCTCACGGCATGATCCTTCATCGGGCAGGTAAGTGCTACTCCTGGATGTCATCAAGCAGTCACTTTTTGCCACAGTACTGATTATTGATTTGCTCATCCCCCTTCTTCCTACCAGGCCTTGGATCCACGGAGTCCCAAATCAAAATCTCTTTTACACCTCTGCAAGTGACTCGCGACTCTAGCATCTCCAGCACTCGACCAGGTCAGGATTTGACCTCACAGTAAATCCTGAAAGATTTTTACCAAGCAATCCCCAAAAATGTCATCATAATACAGTACATGATTATACACAGTGTTATGCCCGTTATATACAGTTATTATGCCCATTATATACAGTTATATTTTTGACAATTACATTCATGTTATATTATCACAAAAAAAAAATTAAGATAATATACATCCCTCAAGCCAAACCCGACTTCTAAGTGCCTAAGACAAGATAGACCCAGAAATGAACACAATTTAAAAATGTTGTTAATGACTAGAGGAGCCTCTATATAAACAGACTGAGGCTTTCAAAAAAATGAGAAACAGTGCATATTGCCCATCAAACGATCCAGCGACGCTGGCAGACCTTAGGGCGTGATCGTTCTTCGGGCACATAAGTGCTACTCCTGGATGTCATCAAGCAGTAACTTACTGCCACAGTACTGATTATTGATTTGCTCATCCCCCTTCTTCCTACCAGGCCTTGGATCAGCCGAGTCCCAAATCAAAATTACTTTTATACCTCTGCAAGTGACTCGTAACTCTATCACCTCCTGCACTCGACCAGGTCAGGATTTGACCTCACAGTAAATCCTGAAAGATTTTTATCAAGCAATCCCAAAAAATGTCATGAATATACAGTACATGATTACATGTATACACAGTATTATGCCCGCAATGTACAGTTATTATTCCCGTTATATACAGTTATATTTCTAATGATTACACTCATGATTATACAGTACATGATTATACACAGAATTATGCCCGTTATATACAGTTAATTTTCCCGATATACAGTTATATTTTTAACGATTACATTCATGTTATTTTATGACAAAAAAATTAAGATAATATACATCCCTCCAGCCAAACCCCACTTCTAAGTGCCTAAGACAAGATAGACCCAGAAATGAACACAATTGAAAAATGTGGTTAATGACTAGAGGAGCCTTTATATAAACAGACTGAGGCTTTCAAAAAATGAGAAACATTGCATATTGCCCATCCAACGATTCAGCGACGCAGGCAGACCTCACGGCATGATCCTTCTTCGGGCAGGTAAGTGCTACTCCTGGATGTCATCAAGCAGTCACTTTTTGCCACAGTACTGATTATTGATTTGCTCATCCCCCTTCTTCCTACCAGGCCTTGGATCCGCGGAGTCCCAAATCAAAATCTCTTTTACACCTCTGCAAGTGACTCGCGACTCTAGCATCTCCAGCACTCAACCAGGTCAGGATTTGACCTCACAGTAAATCCTGAAAGATTTTTACCAAGCAATCCCCAAAAATGTCATGATAATACAGTACATGATTATACACAGTGTTATGCCCGTTATATACAGTTATTATGCCCATTATATACAGTTATATTTTTGACAATTACATTCATGTTATATTATCACAAAAAAAATATTAAGATAATATACATCCCTCAAGCCAAACCCGACTTCTAAGTGCCTAAGACAAGATAGACCCAGAAATGAACACAATTGAAAAATGTTGTTAATGACTAGAGGAGCCTCTATATAAACAGACTGAGGCTTTCAAAAAATGAGAAACAGTGCATATTGCCCATCAAACGATCCAGCGACGCTGGCAGACCTTAGGGCGTGATCGTTCTTCGGGCACATAGGTGCTACTCCTGGATGTCATCAAGCAGTAACTTACTGCCACAGTACTGATTATTGATTTGCTCATCCCCCTTCTTCCTACCAGGCCTTGGATCCGCGGAGTCCCAAATCAAAATCTCTTTTACACCTCTGCAAGTGACTCGCGACTCTAGCATCTCCAGCACTCGACCAGGTCAGGATTTGACCTCACAGTAAATCCTGAAAGATTTTTACCAAGCAATCCCCCAAAATGTCATGATAATACAATACATGATTATACACAGTGTTATGCCCATTATATACAGTTATTATGCCCATTATATACAGTTATATTTTTAACGATTACATTCATGTTATTTTATGACAAAAAAAAAATTATGATAATATACATCCCTCCAGCCAAACCCCACTTCTAAGTGCCTAAAACAAGATAGACCCAGAAATGGACACACTTTAAAAATCTGGTTAATGACTACAGGAGCCTCTATATAAACAGACTGAGGCTTTCAAAAAATGAGAAACAGTGCATATTGCCCATCCAACGATCCAGCGACGCTGGCAGACCTTACGGCGTGACCCTTCTTTGGGCACATAAGTGCTACTCCTGGATGTCATCAAGCAGTAACTTACTGCCACAGTACTGATTATTGAGTTGCTCATCCCCCTTCATCCTACCAGGCCTTGGATCCGCGGAGTTCCAAATCAAAATCACTTTTACACCTCTGCAAGTGACTCGCAACTCTAGCATCTCCAGCACTCAACCAGGTCAGGATTTGACCTCACAGTAAATCCTGAAAGATTTTTATCAAGCAATCCCAAAAAATGTCATGATTATACAGTACATGATTACATGTATACACAGTATTATGCCCGCTATGTACAGTTATTATTCCCGTTATATACAGTTATATTTCTAATGATTACACTCATGATTATACAGTACATGATTATACACAGAATTATGCCCGTTATATACAGTTAATTTTCCCGATATACAGTTATATTTTTAAAGATTACATTCATGTTATTTTATGACAAAAAAATTAAGATGATATACATCCCTCCAGCCAAACCCCACTTCTAAGTGCCTAAGACAAGATAGACCCAGAAATGAACACAATTGAAAAATGTGGTGAATGACTAGAGGAGCCTCTATATAAACAGACTGAGGATTTCAATAAATGAGAAACAGTGCATATTGCCCATCCAATGATCCAGCGACGCAGGCAGACCTCACGGCATGATCCTTCTTCGGGCAGGTAAGTGCTACTCCTGGATGTCATCAAGCAGTCACTTCCTGCCACAGTACTGATTATTGATTTGCTCATCCCCCTTCTTCCTACCAGGCCTTGGATCCACGGAGTCCCAAATCAAAATCTCGTTTACATCTCTGCAAGTGACTCGCGACTCTATCACCTCCAGCACTCGACCAGGTCAGGATTTGACCTCACAGTAAATCCAAAAAGATTTTTATCAAGCAATCCCAAAAATGTCATGATTATACAGTACATGATTACATGTATACACAGTATTATGCCCGCTATGTACAGTTATTATTCCCGTTATATACAGTTATATTTCTAATGATTACACTCATGATTATACAGTACATGATTAAACACAGTATTATGCCCGTAATATACAGTTACTATTCCTGATATACAGTTATATTTTTAACGATTACATTCATGTTATTTTATGACAAAAAAATTAAGATAATATACATCCCTCCAGCCAAACTCCACTTCTAAGTGCCTAAGACAAGATAGACCCAGAAATGAACGCAATTGAAAAATGTGGTTAATGACTAGAGGAGCCTCTATATAAACAGACTGAGGCTTTCAAAAAATGAGAAACAGTGCATATTGCCCATCCAACGATTCAGCGAAGCTGGCAGACCTCACGGCGTGATCTTTCTTCGGGCAGGTAAGTGCTACTCCTGGATGTCATCAAGCAGTAACTTACTGCCACAGTACTGATTATTGATTTGCTCATCCCCCTTCTTCCTACCAGGCCTTGGATCCGCGGAGTCCCAAATCAAAATCTCTTTTACACCTCTGCAAGTGACTCGCGACTCTAGCATCTCCAGCACTCGACCAGGTCAGGATTTGACCTCACAGTAAATCCTGAAAGATTTTTACAAAGCAATCCCCAAAAAAGTCATGATAATACAGTACATGATTATACACAGTGTTATGCCCATTATCTACAGTTATTATGCCCATTATATACTGTTATATTTTTAACGATTACATTCATGTTATTTTATCACAAAAAAAAATTAAGATAATATACATCCCTCCAGCCAAACCCCACCTCTAAGTGCCTAAGACAAGATAGACCCAGAAATGAACACAATTGAAAAATGTGGTTAACGACTAGAGGAGCCTCTATATAAACAGACTGAGGCTGTCAAAAAAATGAGAAACACTGCATATTGCCCATCAAACGATCCAGCGACGCTGGCAGACCTTACGGCGTGACCCTTCTTCGGGCACATAAGTGCTACTCCTGGATGTCATCAAGCAGTAACTTACTGCCACAGTACTGATTATTGAGTTGCTCATCCTCCTTCTTCCTACCAGGCCTTGGATCAGCCGAGTCCCAAATCAAAATTACTTTTATACCTCTGCAAGTGACTCGTAACTCTATCACCTCCTGCACTCGACCAGGTCAGGATTTGACCTCACAGTAAATCCTGAAAGATTTTTATCAAGCAATCCCAAAAAATGTCATGATTATACAGTACATGATTACATGTATACACAGAATTATGCCCGCTATGTACAGTTATTATTCCCGTTATATACAGTTATATTTCTAATGATTACACTCATGATTATACAGTACATGATTATACACAGAATTATGCCCGTTATATACAGTTAATTTTCCCGATATACAGTTATATTTTCAACGATTACATTCATGTTATTTTATGACAAAAAAATTAAGATAATATACATCCCTCCAGCCAAACCCCACTTCTAAGTGCCTAAGACAAGATAGACCCAGAAATGAACACAATTGAAAAATGTGGTTAATGACTAGAGGAGCCTTTATATAAACAGACTGAGGCTTTCAAAAAATGAGAAACAGTGCATATTGCCCATCCAACGATTCAGCGACGCAGGCAGACCTCACGGCATGATCCTTCTTCGGGCAGGTAAGTGCTACTCCTGGATGTCATCAAGCAGTCACTTTTTGCCACAGTACTGATTATTGATTTGCTCATCCCCCTTCTTCCTACCAGGCCTTGGATCCGCGGAGTCCCAAATCAAAATCTCTTTTACACCTCTGCAAGTGACTCGCGACTCTAGCATCTCCAGCACTCGACCAGGTCAGGATTTGACCTCACAGTAAATCCTGAAAGATTTTTACCAAGCAATCCCCCAAAATGTCATGATAATACAATACATGATTATACACAGTGTTATGCCCATTATATACAGTTATTATGCCCATTATATACAGTTATATTTTTAACGATTACATTCATGTTATTTTATGAAAAAAAAAAAAAATTACGATAATATACATCCCTCCAGCCAAACCCCACTTCTAAGTGCCTAAAACAAGATAGACCCAGAAATGGACACACTTTAAAAATCTGGTTAATGACTACAGGAGCCTCTATATAAACAGACTGAGGCTTTCAAAAAATGAGAAACAGTGCATATTGCCCATCCAACGATCCAGCGACGCTGGCAGACCTTACGGCGTGACCCTTCTTTGGGCACATAAGTGCTACTCCTGGATGTCATCAAGCAGTAACTTACTGCCACAGTACTGATTATTGAGTTGCTCATCCCCCTTCATCCTACCAGGCCTTGGATCCGCGGAGTTCCAAATCAAAATCACTTTTACACCTCTGCAAGTGACTCGCAACTCTAGCATCTCCAGCACTCAACCAGGTCAGGATTTGACCTCACAGTAAATCCTGAAAGATTTTTATCAAGCAATCCCAAAAAATGTCATGATTAAACAGTACATGATTACATGTATACACAGTATTATGCCCGCTATGTACAGTTATTATTCCCGTTATATACAGTTATATTTCTAATGATTACACTCATGATTATACAGTACATGATTATACACAGAATTATGCCCGTTATATACAGTTAATTTTCCCGATATACAGTTATATTTTTAAAGATTACATTCATGTTATTTTATGACAACAAAATTAAGATGATATACATCCCTCCAGCCAAACCCCACTTCTAAGTGCCTAAGACAAGATAGACCCAGAAATGAACACAATTAAAAAATGTGGTGAATGACTAGAGGAGCCTCTATATAAACAGACTGAGGCTTTTAAAAAATTAGAAACAGTGCATATTGCCCATCAAACGATCCAGCGACGCTGGCAGACCTTAGGGCGTGATCCTTCTTCGGGCAGGTAAGTGCTACTCCTGGATGTCATCAAGCAGTCACTTTTTGCCACAGTACTGATTATTGATTTGCTCATCCCCCTTCTTCCTACCAGGCCTTGGATCCACGGAGTCCCAAATCAAAATCTCTTTTACACCTCTGCAAGTGATTTGCGACTCTAGCATCTCCAGCACTCGACCAGGTCAGGATTTGACCTCACAGTAAATCCTGAAAGATTTTTTACCAAGCAATCCCCCAAAATGTCATGATAATACAATACATGATTATACACAGTGTTATGCCCATTATATACAGTTATTATGCCCATTATATACAGTTATATTTTTAACGATTACATTCATGTTATTTTATGACAAAAAAAAAAATTACGATAATATACATCCCTCCAGCCAAACCCCACTTCTAAGTGCCTAAAACAAGATAGACCCAGAAATGGACACACTTTAAAAATGTGGTTAATGACTACAGGAGCCTCTATATAAACAGACTGAGGCTTTCAAAAAATGAGAAACAGTGCATATTGCCCATCCAACGATCCAGCGACGCTGGCAGACCTTACGGCGTGACCCTTCTTTGGGCACATAAGTGCTACTCCTGGATGTCATCAAGCAGTAACTTACTGCCACAGTACTGATTATTGAGTTGCTCATCCCCCTTCATCCTACCAGGCCTTGGATCCGCGGAGTTCCAAATCAAAATCACTTTTACACCTCTGCAAGTGACTCGCAACTCTAGCATCTCCAGCACTCAACCAGGTCAGGATTTGACCTCACAGTAAATCCTGAAAGATTTTTATCAAGCAATCCCAAAAAATGTCATGATTATACAGTACATGATTACATGTATACACAGTATTATGCCCGCTATGTACAGTTATTATTCCCGTTATATACAGTTATATTTCTAATGATTACACTCATGATTATACAGTACATGATTATACACAGAATTATGCCCGTTATATACAGTTAATTTTCCCGATATACAGTTATATTTTCAACGATTACATTCATGTTATTTTATGACAAAAAAATTAAGATAATATACATCCCTCCAGCCAAACCCCACTTCTAAGTGCCTAAGACAAGATAGACCCAGAAATGAACACAATTGAAAAATGTGGTTAATGACTAGAGGAGCCTCTATATAAACAGACTGATGCTTTCAAAAAATGAGAAACAGTGCATATTGCCCATCCAACGATTCAGCGACGCAGGCAGACCTCACGGCATGATCCTTCTTCGGGCAGGTAAGTGCTACTCCTGGATGTCATCAAGCAGTCACTTTTTGCCACAGTACTGATTATTGATTTGCTCATCCCCCTTCTTCCTACCAGGCCTTGGATCCACGGAGTCCCAAATCAAAATCTCTTTTACACCTCTGCAAGTGACTCGCGACTCTAGCATCTCCAGCACTCGACCAGGTCAGGATTTGACCTCACAGTAAATCCTGAAAGATTTTTACCAAGCAATCCCCAAAAATGTCATCATAATACAGTACATGATTATACACAGTGTTATGCCCGTTATATACAGTTATTATGCCCATTATATACAGTTATATTTTTGACAATTACATTCATGTTATATTATCACAAAAAAAAAAATTAAGATAATATACATCCCTCAAGCCAAACCCGACTTCTAAGTGCCTAAGACAAGATAGACCCAGAAATGAACACAATTTAAAAATGTTGTTAATGACTAGAGGAGCCTCTATATAAACAGACTGAGGCTTTCAAAAAATGAGAAACAGTGCATATTGCCCATCAAACGATCCAGCGACGCTGGCAGACCTTAGGGCGTGATCGTTCTTCGGGCACATAAGTGCTACTCCTGGATGTCATCAAGCAGTAACTTACTGCCACAGTACTGATTATTGATTTGCTCATCCCCCTTCTTCCTACCAGGCCTTGGATCCGCGGAGTCCCAAATCAAAATCTCTTTTACACCTCTGCAAGTGACTCGCGACTCTAGCATCTCCAGCACTCGACCAGGTCAGGATTTGACCTCACAGTAAATCCTGAAAGATTTTTACAAAGCAATCCCCAAAAAAGTCATGATAATACAGTACATGATTATACACAGTGTTATGCCCATTATATACAGTTATTATGCCCATTATATACTGTTATATTTTTAACGATTACATTCATGTTATTTTATCACAAAAAAAAATTAAGATAATATACATCCCTCCAGCCAAACCCCACCTCTAAGTGCCTAAGACAAGATAGACCCAGAAATGAACACAATTGAAAAATGTGGTTAACGACTAGAGGAGCCTCTATATAAACAGACTGAGGCTGTCAAAAAAATGAGAAACATTGCATATTGCCCATCAAACGATCCAGCGACGCTGGCAGACCTTACGGCGTGACCCTTCTTCGGGCACATAAGTGCTACTCCTGGATGTCATCAAGCAGTAACTTACTGCCACAGTACTGATTATTGAGTTGCTCATCCTCCTTCTTCCTACCAGGCCTTGGATCAGCCGAGTCCCAAATCAAAATTACTTTTATACCTCTGCAAGTGACTCGTAACTCTATCACCTCCTGCACTCGACCAGGTCAGGATTTGACCTCACAGTAAATCCTGAAAGATTTTTATCAAGCAATCCCAAAAAATGTCATGATTATACAGTACATGATTACATGTATACACAGTATTATGCCCGCAATGTACAGTTATTATTCCCGTTATATACAGTTATATTTCTAATGATTACACTCATGATTATACAGTACATGATTATACACAGAATTATGCCCGTTATATACAGTTAATTTTCCCGATATACAGTTATATTTTTAACGATTACATTCATGTTATTTTATGACAAAAAAATTAAGATAATATACATCCCTCCAGCCAAACCCCACTTCTAAGTGCCTAAGACAAGATAGACCCAGAAATGAACACAATTGAAAAATGTGGTTAATGACTAGAGGAGCCTTTATATAAACAGACTGAGGCTTTCAAAAAATGAGAAACATTGCATATTGCCCATCCAACGATTCAGCGACGCAGGCAGACCTCACGGCATGATCCTTCTTCGGGCAGGTAAGTGCTACTCCTGGATGTCATCAAGCAGTCACTTTTTGCCACAGTACTGATTATTGATTTGCTCATCCCCCTTCTTCCTACCAGGCCTTGGATCTGCGGAGTCCCAAATCAAAATCTCTTTTACACCTCTGCAAGTGACTCGCGACTCTAGCATCTCCAGCACTCAACCAGGTCAGGATTTGACCTCACAGTAAATCCTGAAAGATTTTTACCAAGCAATCCCCAAAAATGTCATGATAATACAGTACATGATTATACACAGTGTTATGCCCGTTATATACAGTTATTATGCCCATTATATACAGTTATATTTTTGACAATTACATTCATGTTATATTATCACAAAAAAAAAATTAAGATAATATACATCCCTCAAGCCAAACCCGACTTCTAAGTGCCTAAGACAAGATAGACCCAGAAATGAACACAATTTAAAAATGTTGTTAATGACTAGAGGAGCCTCTATATAAACAGACTGAGGCTTTCAAAAAATGAGAAACAGTGCATATTGCCCATCAAACGATCCAGCGACGCTGGCAGACCTTAGGGCGTGATCGTTCTTCGGGCACATAGGTGCTACTCCTGGATGTCATCAAGCAGTAACTTACTGCCACAGTACTGATTATTGATTTGCTCATCCCCCTTCTTCCTACCAGGCCTTGGATCCGCGGAGTCCCAAATCAAAATCTCTTTTACACCTCTGCAAGTGACTCGCGACTCTAGCATCTCCAGCACTCGACCAGGTCAGGATTTGACCTCACAGTAAATCCTGAAAGATTTTTACCAAGCAATCCCCCAAAATGTCATGATAATACAATACATGATTATACACAGTGTTATGCCCATTATATACAGTTATTATGCCCATTATATACAGTTATATTTTTAACGATTACATTCATGTTATTTTATGACAAAAAAAAAAATTATGATAATATACATCCCTCCAGCCAAACCCCACTTCTAAGTGCCTAAAACAAGATAGACCCAGAAATGGACACACTTTAAAAATCTGGTTAATGACTACAGGAGCCTCTATATAAACAGACTGAGGCTTTCAAAAAATGAGAAACAGTGCATATTGCCCATCCAACGATCCAGCGACGCTGGCAGACCTTACGGCGTGACCCTTCTTTGGGCACATAAGTGCTACTCCTGGATGTCATCAAGCAGTAACTTACTGCCACAGTACTGATTATTGAGTTGCTCATCCCCCTTCATCCTACCAGGCCTTGGATCCGCGGAGTTCCAAATCAAAATCACTTTTACACCTCTGCAAGTGACTCGCAACTCTAGCATCTCCAGCACTCAACCAGGTCAGGATTTGACCTCACAGTAAATCCTGAAAGATTTTTATCAAGCAATCCCAAAAAATGTCATGATTATACAGTACATGATTACATGTATACACAGTATTATGCCCGCTATGTACAGTTATTATTCCCGTTATATAAAGTTATATTTCTAATGATTACACTCATGATTATACAGTACATGATTATACACAGAATTATGCCCGTTATATACAGTTAATTTTCCCGATATACAGTTATATTTTTAAAGATTACATTCATGTTATTTTATGACAAAAAAATTAAGATGATATACATCCCTCCAGCCAAACCCCACTTCTAAGTGCCTAAGACAAGATAGACCCAGAAATGAACACAATTGAAAAATGTGGTGAATGACTAGAGGAGCCTCTATATAAACAGACTGAGGCTTTCAATAAATGAGAAACAGTGCATATTGCCCATCCAATGATCCAGCGACGCAGGCAGACCTCACGGCATGATCCTTCTTCGGGCAGGTAAGTGCTACTCCTGGATGTCATCAAGCAGTCACTTCCTGCCACAGTACTGATTATTGATTTGCTCATCCCCCTTCTTCCTACCAGGCCTTGGATCCGCGGAGTCCCAAATCAAAATCTCGTTTACACCTCTGCAAGTGACTCGCGACTCTATCACCTCCAGCACTCGACCAGGTCAGGATTTGACCTCACAGTAAATCCTGAAAGATTTTTATCAAGCAATCCCAAAAAATGTCATGATTATACAGTACATGATTACATGTATACACAGTATTATGCCCGCTATGTACAGTTATTA